>NW_025402201.1:0-2581 GCF_020080835.1 Cotesia glomerata
TGAAGTTTGTTGATGACCAGGAACTCAGAGAATTATTCAAGCCAATCAATAATCGAACAGCTAATAAGCCAATTCTCTCTGCATCTGATGATTCCTGTGAATCCGATGAAATCAGTGCTACAATTAAACAAGGAGCTACATTTAAAGAGCGTGGTGTTGCTGAAAAATCATCGAAGAATAAGCAAGTTGACAAAAAATCAGTAGCTGATACTCACCAGAAGAAATTAT
Source organism: Cotesia glomerata (assembly GCF_020080835.1). Classification (NCBI taxonomy): domain Eukaryota; kingdom Metazoa; phylum Arthropoda; class Insecta; order Hymenoptera; family Braconidae; genus Cotesia; species Cotesia glomerata. The sequence goes on from NW_025402201.1 coordinate 229, forward strand.
TTAAATTATTGACTAAACAACCCACTGATAAGCTAACTCTTACTCTCAGTGATGAAGATACTGAGCGGGAAAAAGTTGAAGCAACATTGGAACGAGGTAAAAAATATATTTTAAGATGTTATTTTATGTTCATTTAAAATTTCTTAATTTATTTGTTAAAAATTGATAAATTTTCAGGATTAAAAAAATCCTGAAACGATGAGAACTATTTTACGTATGTTAATACAAATTTATTAGTTATCACCGCAACTAATATTCGCAGATACAAAATTTTCATAATCCATTAAATGTTAAGTTATGACAAATAAATACGACAGATGTAAGGTTATGATCGACGATCAGTTCATAAAAGAAGAGAGCATATGAATATATTAAAAATTAATTTATTTTTTCAAATAAATGCGACTTATAATAATTTTTAATGAGATACTTAGGACTCAAAAAAATTATGTCGCCGTCTTAGTCGACTTTTGGCCTTCGAACATTTAGAATTAAAATTGTAGATCAAAAACAGTATAAGATTTCATATTGAATTTGAAAACAATGCATAAAATCCAACCACAAATTAACTAGACTAAAAACCGATCAAAATTTTTAGTCTCATTAGATTAGAAACAGCATAAAATATTCATAGCTGCTCAATTATTTTACTAAAAGGTTGTTTAAACTTAAAACAGATCAAAAATAATTTAAATAGTAGATTAAATACAGACGAAAATGTTTTTAAAAGTTCAAATACAGATTAATAAGTTCAAATGCAGATCATTTTGCTCAAAATCAGTTTAAATTTTTCAACCCGGAAAGTTTACAAAACCACGTCGATTGCCACCAGTCCCGTCAAAATGGGTTGATTCGTTCGAGAGTTATTTTCACTTGAAAAAGTGAATTTTTCAAATTTCTCTAAGATTTTCGGTTTGATGAGTTTGTGTTCACAAGTATATCAGAGATTTTGCAAAACTGCGTGGAACTTTACCAACCACGTGAAAATCAATTCATTCATTCAGAAAGTATTGCAGTTTGAAAATTCAAAAAATACTGTTTTATTAAATTCTCATCAAACTTTTGAGCTCGAAGAGCTCAAAAGCTTAGTACAGCTAACTCTATGAGCTCGGGGAGCTCGAAATAACATAAATTATATTTTTAAGCTCGAAGAGCTCAAAAACGTCATAAGTGAAATTTTAAGAGCTTATTTATGGAATTAGCGGGAAGTTGCAGGGATGGCCTTTAGGGTCAACCGTTTTCCAGATTTTTACTTATTCACAAATTTAATTCGTTACATCGATTATACTAGGTTACAGTTTGAATACATTCAAAATTTTCAAATTTGATTATTCGCTAGTTTAATACACGAAACAAATTTCTCATAGAAATTATCGCTCAACCCCCAAAAATTAAGGAATATTATTCAGAGATAGTTTTAACATTTAACGGTAGTTCAAATAAATTTCCAATTTTTATCAATAAATTTTAACGAATTTACCATATAAAATAGATAAATATTTTGTTGTTTTTATTAAAAGAGTTCTAATATAGACCAGGTATTTCACATGCAATGACAGACAATTTAGATCCGTGTATAAGTCATTAATTATGGAATTATTTTGAATATTATTCAGAGCTTCAATAAAATCAATTTGTTTTATTATTTATAGACTCAACTATTGGAACTGCGCTATCGTAGCGCATCGAATCCGGTCGTCATAACTGAAAACTTGGTGGCCACCATGTCTGATAGTCTAATCAACACAGTAAAATCGCCTATACTTGTAATTAATGAAGATTTCCTCCCAAGAGACACTCAACTTTATTATCCGACACATCCACTCTACATCTTGTCAGTAGATACGACTGGACAACTACAGAACCTTCTAATGTTGCTGAAATCATCACCGTTTTGGAATATAAAATCAACATTTTTTATTATCGGCAAAGCGAATAAATTTTGTCGAGACAGTGCTATGATATTGAAAGAGATGTGGAAATTCGAACTATTGTCATCCTTCGTGGTGTGTTCCAAAACCAACAATCAAACTATGCTCTACACCTATAATCCTTACACAAATCGAGCTCCGAATTCGTGGGTTGCTGTTAGAAACAAAGAAAATTCTAAGCGACGATGGACGCTCTATAAGAAAACATTCATAAACGGTAAACTTTTCTTATTTCTTTTGATCACAACTACTAATTTTATAATTATTAAAACTTTTTTTCTTTCCTAGTAAATCCAATAATATGCAAGACTCTCAATTTTGATAAAACTCAATTCATGGATAGGTATCCAGTGAAAATAATCTCAGACTTCAATGAAAAAGGACCATATGTAAGTTTTATATTTTCAAGTTTAAACTGTCAC
>NW_025402202.1:0-2579 GCF_020080835.1 Cotesia glomerata
TGTTGAATTAAAAAATTTTTTTTAATTTATCAATAACAATTGGCTACAAACTGCCAGAAAGGCGTGTAACAAAAATTCTATTATAAGTCCAAACAAAATTGTTAGTTTTAAGTGTTAAAGTTTAAAGTATTGAAGAAAAATTTTTTTTTTGTATTTCTGCACGTTTCATACAAAAACTCGTTGATTTCCGAAAAAAAAATTTTTTTATACGCCCTTATGGCTTTTCACCGGGACCTTTTGCCAGTATACGCCCTTATGACATCTGGAACGCGATATGTTACTAAAATTATCAATATTTTTGACCGAAAGATAAATCAGTAGTAGGTTACCACCAACATTTCAGAGCGAGTTACCGCACGGTTTGTAATTAATTAATTTTTGGAATTCTTTCTTCTACGCGTCGACGCATGGAGAACCGATAAAGTTAGCATAAAGTCTAGTTGCATCACTCGTAAAGTACGAAAGATTTCATAGTATAGTATTTTTATCGGCTCTCTATACCTTGACCTATAACAGAAGCAGTTTAAAAAATGAATCACTCAGTGAAATCTTGTGCGGTGAACTTCAATCTGGAAATTCCTTGCGGCGAGTTATTGATGATGTATTTTATCTTTCGACAAAGCACTTTCTGAAGTACTTTGTATCATGAATTGCATGACCCAAATACCTTAATAAAAATATGCTTAAAATTGAGCCTTTTGGTGTAGTGAAAATTTTTTATAATTATTTATTTATTTTTGTACGAGCATCTTTATTATATAGTTGTTGATTTTTATTTTGTTAATTGCAATTTTAATTTTCCTTGTTGCTTTCTCTCTCCAAGCGGCGTCTCTTTTCTTCTCTCAATTTGTTCCGGTGTTGCACTGATCTTTCTCTTTGCTTTTGTAACAGGTAAATCCTCAGCTTGTAAGATCGCCGGAACCAGGGTCAATTTTATTGAGGAAATTTTAATCAGATAAATAATTAGTTAAAATTAAATGAACTTAATTGCTCTTTAACAGATGATAAAAAAAAATATAATTTAGTAACAACAAATACAGAGTAATGCAGTTAGGGGCCCCTTTACAAAAATTAATTTAAACGAAATTTAAATGATCAATAATAAACGGGCGGTCAGTAATTCAAATCGCGAACTAAGTGAACTCAAAGCTAGTTTCCCCTTCCTGGTGATTCGGCGTCGTCCAGGAGTTTCTGACTCTATTCCCAGGCACAAGCGGATCAAATCCTTCTTGCTCCACCTACTCGGTTTGCGTACCAACAGTATCTCGGCAGAAGGCGAAGATATTGGGAAAGTAATAATTAATTTTTAGTAAGTGAGTATCCAGAGACACACACTAACTAAAAATTAAATAATGTAAAATCAACTTACCTTGATTTTATCCCAGCGGACCAAACTCAAAGCAAATTGATTGATGAGAACACAATCCAGCAACTAGCGAACTCAAGACAGATAAAATCTCTGATCGGAATCAGGTCGCTGTGCTGCTTTTTTTAAATTGCTTTTAACAATTTTGGAACAACAAAGTTCCTTTCGCACGGACGCGTAATCTCAAATTTTTTCGCGCTCTGAAGCGGTGGATCGGGAACTAAAAATAATCTAGCTAATTTAATTTTATGTTAAACTTTCTTATTGAATATTTTATAATATTTAAAACCTTTAAATAATAATAATAATAATAATAATAATAATAATAATAAGGAGGAATTCAAGAGCGTCATCAGGAACGCCGAGGAAAAACAACTCCTAGGGGAGTGAACTTTACGGACAAGTCCATGCACAGCGTGTTCTTCAAACACGTGCGTGATCATGGCTTGTCCACCCAGCTGACGTTTTCCTTCTTTTAAAGTCAGCTGGCCTGATGTCCGGAGACTGAAGGGTTCATATTTGCTTCAAGCCAAGATGGTGTCGTCAAACACTCTAGAGTAGCGTAGAAACGAGCTCCAGGTACAGCTCCCGGACACGCATCTGCAGGGCGTGTGCCACATCCGGAGACGCTTATGCACATTTTGTCGTGGAAGCATGTCTTGCGCTGGCGAGAGGTGCATACATCCAGCGTCACAATGCTGCCCTGAGAGTACTGTACTACTATCTTCGTCACCGCTACGGTATTGACGTGACACCGGTGCTGCCTTATCTGCCAGGAGATATTCCCCAGGTTGTTGAGAATGACAGTTGCAAAATTTATTGGAACATGCTGTTTGCAACAACTCGGCGGATAAATCACAACAAACCTGATATTGTGCTCTTCGACAAGGCTACTCGTGACATTTATGTCATTGAGTTCTCGGCCCCGGCTGAATACAACATCTCAGCCAAAGAAGAGCACAAAAGACAGATATATCAGGATCTCCTGTTTGAAATTGGCAAACTTTACCCAGGTTACCGTGTCAAGCTCGTCGTCCTGATTGTTGGCGTCCTGGGAGGGATGAAACAGTCTTTTGTATCCTCACTTGCCAGAGTTCCAGCTTGCTCATCAAAAGCTGAATTCTTGGCGGTCAGGCTGTCATACTAGGTTCCCTCCGTCTACTTAGGAAAATGACTTTGGCCTGCTGTGATCACTAACCACCTTGTTGTGCGG
>NW_025402203.1:0-2578 GCF_020080835.1 Cotesia glomerata
ATTTATTTTACCAAATTTCATTGTTACATCACAATTATTTAAATAAAAATTGTGTGTATCAGCTCCGACGCACGACTGGAGTTTACTCCTTACGAACGATTATATCGAATATATAGATTAGTAAATGATGGTAAATGGAACTAACTATTATATTACTCGAAGCATACATGATACATTTATTTTCATTAATTATGCAATTAATTCGTCAAAATAGCTAACTCTATTAACTTGTTAATATTTTTAAATCGCAAATTAATATCGATAGATATAAATAACAAAATTACGTGTAAACTCCAATAAACTCCAAAAATTTGTTTAAGGAACAATTTTTCTTTTAAAAATCATTATTTGTATCAAAGATTGAAATTTCATAAAAAATTTTCAATCATCTTATGAACAACGCATTTGTTTATAACAATTTTTTAAACAATAAAATATAAAAATTTTAAAAAATCATTTCCGTGCAGCTTCTGACAACATAAAAACGCATCATTAATAATATTTTGAAAAAATAAATTTTTTTGATGATTAATTTAAGTTTTTAATTTTGTAACAACGAAAATTATTAATAAAAAATTGAAAAATAAAAATTTTTTAATTTTTCGAACGGGGATCTATTCTGAAGCCTTCCAAGAATTGCTCCAAGAGAGGAAAAAAATCTCAAATAGTTAATTATATATAGACTTATAAATAATCAGATCTGATCATGTATAGACTTATATATGATTATATATATGGGGTTATAATAGCCAGGTATGATCAGATCTAATTATGTATAGGTTTATATATAATTATATATGATCCCATGTATAATCATGTATAATTATATATGATTATATATATGCTCATTAGAGTGGTACAAAAAAAACATTTTTATTTTTTTTTTTCAAGTGCTGCTGTCTTAAAAACTTCTCTAAGGTATAAAAAAAATTCTCTCCAAAGCGCAGCTTGATATCTCAATTCTTCATGAAGCTCAATGAATTTTTATTTTCCCATTTAAATAACATGTAAAAAAATTTTATTTACGTTTTCATTCGGTAAGACTACGAAAAAAATTTTTTTTTTGTATTTTTCGTCAATTATTCTTGTAGGAAATTTAATTCTCTACAAAAAAAGACTGAGGTAGTTTTTTCGTAATCCTAACAAGTAATAAGTTTTTAAGCTTTAAATACTCGCAATAAAAAGAAAATTTAATCGAATATGATTTAAGAATCCACGTTGTATCACATTTTCTGTTTCAAAGTATTTGATTATGTAATTTACAATTTTTTTTTCTTAAAACATGGTATACAGTCTGATATCGGTAATTCCAGTCTGGACAAGTGACAAAAATGACAATTGAATATATCCGGTTTGTTTATTTGAACCACATGTAAAATGCACTGAAGGAGATTACCAGACTTTGTAAATACTCTAACCACTGCTTAAAAAAATTAAACTAGATAATTTACTTTTAGCACTCTCTTACGGCCTACATGAAGATATATGGGTCATTCCACCAAATAAGAAAATTTTTACGGGGCGACCCTCGCGGATTATGTTTAAGAATTTATGGAGGTGTTCTCTATCATAAGACAAAATTTCCCAGAGAGTTTTAGCTCTTAACCGCGCAGCGGTCTTGAAGTTATGATTTTTAAAATTTTGGAAAAAAATTTTTTTCCAACTTTTCGTCAATTTTTCTGATATGAAAAACATTTTTTAAACAAAATCAAACAAACATTGTATTTTGTAGGAAAAAAAATTCTCAACTTTTGAATGAGAATATTTATTTTTTCATAAACTCATCAGAAGACCCTTAGGAAATCGAATTTAAGTGGAAAAATTGATTTTTCCGGTGTGCTGCCCAAAGTGCTTCAAATTTGAATTTTTTTCTGAAAGCTGAGAGTTTTTACACAAAATATAGCGTTTTGCGGTATGTGCATATTTTTGTTTCGTCTGAATTAAAATTAAATGTTAGATTCACTATGCAGTAATATAATTCCAGAATAGTAATATAGTTTTCTCTTTAATACTAAAATTATAGTACAAAATTATAGAAATTTTGAACCACCTACTTAAAAGATGAGTCTATACTTCGTCACTTATCATGCAGATGGCGCTCACAAACTCCCTCTATTTGCTTTCATTTTTGTGATTCTTTCTTGAGCGATTTCTTTTCGGATCGTTTGTTCTTAACAAAAATATAATTAACCAAGTTTTTAAATAATAATTATTTTGTTGCTTTTGATATTTCATCGCCATGAATGAAAACATTATACGGTCAGTAAGTATTTGTAATCCATTCAATATTGAGTCACGTAAGTAACTAATGCGGTGCACTTGACCTCTTATGTATAACCTCTACGTAGAACCAATTAAATTAATGGCCTTGTGTTTAATATTGACTTTTGACATCTAATTAAGCAAGAAACTTTTAGATAAAAAGAGGTTAAAGATTTAAGAAAATTTCCCCGAGCGAAGATCGTTGGAAATTTCCTGACTTAGATGACACTTCAATGTTATGTGTGCGTTGTCGATTCCATGTCAAAAGAATATATTCCGCCGGCATCAGAGGAAGAAGAAATTATTTCAAGTCAAA
>NW_025402204.1:0-2578 GCF_020080835.1 Cotesia glomerata
AATTTACATAAAATTATGATAAAAATTACAATAAAAATTGATTTGATTCATAAAAAAAATTAGGAAAACGGTTGACCCTAAAGGCCATCCCTGCAACTTCCCACTACCTCCATACCTAAGTGCTCAACAATTCACTTATTTTTTAAGCTCTTCGAGCTCAAAAATATAATTTTTGTGTCATTTTGAGCTCTCCGAGCTCAAATAAATCGCTGTTCTGTGCTTTTGAGCTGTTAGAGCTCAAAAGGCTAATGGAATTTTTATAGAACACTATTTTTTGAATTTTCAAACCGCAATAACTTTTGAATAAATTAACCGATTTTCTCGCGGTTTACGGCATTCAACGCAGTTTTTTGAGTTCTTTGAAAAATCTTTAAGCGTAAACTGGTCAGACTAAAAATTTCATAGAAATTCTGAAAAAAAGATTCAGCCGTTTAAAAGATATTTAAAAAAAACGAATTTTTGGAAATTTTACTTTTGATATTTCTCAAAATTGATTGACTCAACTTCTGTAAATTAGTATTAGAATTCTAGGGGCGAAAGAACTCTTTAGAACGCCGCTTACTTCGATCGAATCGGATGATCCGTTCAAAAGTTATGAGAGATTTACACACACACACACACACACACACACACACACACACACACACACACACACATACAGACACGGTGATATCACCGCGGAAATAGTCAGGAAAGCTTCCTAGGACCTCAAAACGTCGAGATCTGATGAAAACTCGATTTTCGAAAAACGGGGTGAAAACAATAACTTCCCGATTTTTGAAAATTTTCAATTTTCTTAGCGGAAAGTAAAAAATCTTGACCTAAGAAGATCATTTCGAAGAACTTGATTATTTCGAATTAAGCCAAAAAATGCTTAAGTAAGATAATTTTTCTTAACTTTAAGCAAATTTTTCTTGGCTTACGATTTGTTTTTTATAACAATCAAATTTATTTTATCATTAGTCATGAAAATTTTGTGTAAAAATTCGTGTAAATTCGAGATATATAATTGAAAATATGAGTTTAACAGGCCGTTCCGAAATTATCTATTGAAATTAGAGTTTCCCTAATAAAAAATTAGCTTGTAAACTACTATTGATTGAAAGAAAGTCATTTAGAAATGTTCAACATTGCGAGCTTTTCTCACGGATAAATAGCTTGAAGTTAACTTGAAGTTAACATAATTATGTGTTTATTTGTGCTTCTGGAAAAACTCATATGGTTATCTGTATCTATGACTAGTGATAAGCAAAACAAGACCAAGACCAAGACCAGGACAGTCTTGGTATCGGTCTTGGTCTTGCTTGTCCAGTCTTGGTATTGGTCTTGCTCAAATACTTGTAGTCTTGGTCTTGGTCTCGGTCTTGCATATTCAGTCTTGGTCTTGGTCTTATTCTTGTGTACTCAGTCTTGGTCTTCGGCTTGCTCAAATATTCTGCTATTTACTACTTACTTCGCTTTGGAAATTCGTCAAGTCTTCTTATAGGTATAAATTATAAATTATCAACAATAACTATCTATAATTAATTAAGCTTTATTTTACACTAATCAAAAAATTTTATTCTATTCTATTGGGTCATTCCCATGTCAAATCGGTCAATGTGTTGGAATCGATCCCTTTTCGATTGTATCGGATTAATTCTTGGTCAGAAGTTGTCTTTTATCATATAACAAAGTTCTGCCAAAGGAAAAAAAATAAAAAAATTTTTTTCAAAAGATATGCAAATTCAAAATTTCGCGATTCTTCCAGTTTTTCAATTTTGTTTTTGTAATATTTCGAACGCTACTATAGATACGATATGGCCTTTCATTTGTTTGAAAGGGGACACTTAGGGCTATTGAAAAAAAAAATTTTGAAAAATGTTAAATTTGTCAAATTTTGAATTTTTAAAAATGGTCAAAAATGACGGTCGACATTAAAATTTTGGCTCAATTTTTTTTGTATAATACCTTGTACTGATCTTAAAAGATCCTGAGATTTTTAGAACTGTGTTTTTTGGTTTTTCAAAAAAAAATTTTTTTTGTTTTATGCAACTTCTAAAAAAGGTAAAGTTATGTAGATACATAGCATTGTAATTTTGAGCATTAAAAAGTTAAATGAACGACGTGGAAATATTAAATAGTAAATTAATTTCAACTTTTCTTATTATTTGGACGTAATCTTAAAGTCAGGCTTAACGCATGATATAATTTTTTATTTCTTCAACCCATGATATATTTTGTCCGTTTATTCACTTCGATTACAGTTTTTAACGTCAAATAACTCAAACAGATATTAATTTCCAATAAAAGTCAGAAATGATGTGATGATCCATACGCTCTTCGAGCTCAAAAATACAATTTATGTGTTATTTTGAGCTCTCCGAGCTCAAAGAGATAGCTTTCCTATGCTTTTGAGCTCTTCGAGCTCAAAAATCTTATCAGAATTCGATAAAACGATTTTTTTAATTATCAAATTGCTATAACTTTTGAATAAATTAACCGATTTTAACGCGGTTGGTGGCGATCAATGTAGTTTTTTGAGTTCTATAAATAATTTGCAACAAAAAATTCATCTGATGAAACATTTTGGAGTTAT
>NW_025402205.1:0-2577 GCF_020080835.1 Cotesia glomerata
ATAAAATAAATCGGTATTAGTCCTATGTCATCTCCATCGTCAGGATCATCTGTACCTAAGATTATAAAAAAAGAGAATTTTTAATTTTTTTAGAACATTACTTGATAATAATAAAAAAATTTATAACAACGTGAGAACAAGCAGTATATGTCTTCAAGTTAATAAATTTAGCCTCAAGAAGTTTTACTAAATTGATTTTTTACTTCCACAGATGTATTTACATTAAAAAAGAGTTTTGTAAGCCATTTAGAACTGTAATTTTAAAAAGGAATTAATTCAAAAAGAATTTTGTTCTTGAGAATTGTTATGATTCTTTTATTATCAATATCTCGAAGCAAGTTTGATGACCCAAATCATTTTTGTATATTGAGCACCAATCCCACAAAAAGTAATAATCAGTATTGTTAAAAGTTTAATTTTTCTTAATGGTATTAGTTTACATGCATTTTTTTTTTTATTATTATCAAGTTATGTTCAAAAAAAAAATTAAAAAATCTTTTTTTTTTTAATAATTTTAGGTACAGATGATCCTGACGATGGAGATGGCATCTGTTTTTTCACTTAAATAAATATTTGTTGAGATAAATTGAGTTGTAGAGTAATAATTTCTATTACATTTGCAATTTTTTTTTTTACTATAACCTATAATTGATAATAAACCGAAAAAAAAACGCCATTCGACCACACCCGAAATGGAAGGTAGATTTCATAGAATGAATTATCATCTTGTCTCAAAAACTTTGTTGAGACACTGAATGAAATTTATTTTAACATACATAAGTAGAGTTGTATTACAAAATTGGCTGAAAATGGTTTTCAGAGATTTAACTCTTAACTTCGATATAATAACTAATAATTGTCAAGAAGTTAACGATTACATATACATCAAATTAAGGGGTAATTTTGTGAGAGCTTTCACCAAAAATTTGTAAAATTAACTATCTTTTTCTATCAACAGTTATACATAAATGAAGGTTTCCAAAAGCAATAATTTTTACCCTATTTTTGATCATTTTTGAGAAGGAAGCTACTATTTCTGAACTTAATTGAAAGATTTCCGCTCATTTTAAAAGGCTGCATACCCAAGCTAATTGTACAAAAGGAATCTGTATACAAAATTTCCATTAGGATCTGTCGAGGAATTTTCAATGGAATAACTTTTATAAGTCAGTTGTATTACGTATTGCCTGAAAATGGTTCAATAGAGGAACTCTTATCTTTTGATAAAATAATTAAAAATGGTCAGAATGTTAATGTTATATACGTCAAGGTGGGTATAATTTCGTGAGGTTTTACATGAATTTATATTATACATTTTGACCTCGGAATAGGTGAAAAACATTTTTCTTAAAACCGAAAGGGCGTATAACTCAGCATTTTTTTTGTTTTCCCATAGATTTTAATGTTTTCAACATTTTTACATTGATTTGGAGCAAAAAAATTTTTTATACGCCCTTATGGTTTTAGTAACGTGATATATAAAACACTTAAAAATTCGTTTAGTCCTCAATAATTATTTCTTCCAGTGAATTATATCTTCTTTGTTTGAGCGTGATATTTTTTATAACATCTTGAATAATGCATTCAACCATTGTTTTGATTATACTTTTGTCATTTGACCAAAATGACTATTTGATCATATTTATTAATAATTCATACGGACTTCCAAATTTCTAAAAATAAAAGATTACAATATCAAATCAATTTTTTCAATAAAAAGAAGACATGTAATTTTTGTCACCAATAATTGTCCATTATCCATTACAAGAATCAAGTCACCACTTATCAGAGATTCGAGATGGTTTGTTATAGTTATTAATGACAATGCCGAAATATGACTGAAGTACTCTCTAGATTATAATTTTTGTGCTATAAACAAAAGTCAAGTGTTTTAAATCATCAAGAAGGTGTCATTTGTTTATTTCTATAGGTTATAATGACAAAACTAACTTTTAAATCAAGACCATCGGTGATTTTGGTCAAGAACAAGAATCCGATTGCTCCGTAACAATTCTCGGGCAAATCGAATAAGTTTACGGTCATTAATGCTGAAATTTTTCTTCCTCCATTCAGGCCAACCCACTGATTGAGTGTGATACCATTCAATTCAACTTCTCCTAATACATCCCATATTCGCTTTATCGGTATATTCTCCGAAAGGGTCAAGATTAAATCTTAGTGTCCCAGTAAACAAAAGTTGTTTTTTGGAATAATCGATATGTTCGATCGTAAATCCTGGAGACCAACACTCTTGCACATATCTAAGCCATCAATTATTATTTCTCCGTGCATGCCTTGGTCAACTAAGCGAAAAAGTGCTGATGTTATTGATGTATTGTCAGCACCAGTTTTTCGACTACTCCTACCAACTTCCAACATGGTTCTATCATCAGAATTCGCATTCTGTTACAATAATTTAAAACAAAAATTTATAATATCCAAGTAAATTCAATAAAGTATTTTCATTAAGCCTATTAACAATTCCAAAAATGTTTACTAGAATTTTATGGATTATTTTTAATAATTTATCGAATTTATTCTGAAAAAATGTCTCGTGGTGCAATTATAACAGGATTC
>NW_025402206.1:0-2577 GCF_020080835.1 Cotesia glomerata
TAAATTTAGATTTTGAATATACTTTGGACCAGTAGATTACGAGAAATCGTAAAAAAACTACAACAAAAAATTTTTTTAAAAGTGGTTTTTTGGAATTATTTTTAAACGCCTTTACCGATCAATTTTAAAAACTAATTAGCTCTTAACATCAAAATACCACGTCGATCGCTGCCAGTCCGGTCAAAATCGGTTGATTCATTCGTGAGTAATCGTTGACGAAAGAAAACCGAAAAAAGTATTTTTTCGGAATTACTCCAAAATTGTTCGCTCTATCAGTTTAAACTTAAAGATTTTTCATGAAACTTAAAAACAGTGTTGAATGCCACCAACCGCGTGAAAATCGGTTCATTCATTCAAAAGTTATTGCGATTTGAAAATTCAAAAAATAGTGTTTTATTAAACTTCTATCAAACTTTTGAGCTTGAAGAGCTCAAATACATACAATTGCTATTTTTTTTTTAACTTGGAGAGCTCAAAATAACACACAAATTATATTTATGAGCTCGAAGAGCTCAAAAACGTCATAAGTGCAATTTCAAGCGTTTAGGTATAGAATTCGCAGGAAGTTGCAGGGATGGCCTTCAGGGTCAACCGTTTTCCTAATTTTTTCTATCTGCTATATCTTTGAATGATATTGAAAAAGGTATATCGTCCCCTTTCTGTGTTAACCTCGTAACTCCATTTTTTTCGAAATTGAGATTTTTAGCGAAAATCACTCCTTAGCATTCTTGTAACGTAAAACAAAATATGCAATATTCATAATGATGATAGAATTATTTTTAGAGGTTTTCGATTTTTCTTTTATCTACATGTTCGAATTTAAAAATCTCGTATCTACCGTAAGTATCGCCGAAAACCCTAAGATGGCGTTGTTGTCTTATTACTGAACGTTTGTAAACATGTTCACACTTAAGTTGACTGCATTTCGTTGATTGATTTTTATTTTTTATCCATATGAATACATACAAATATTATTTAGCTCTTCGAGCTCAAAAGTCTGATAGAAGTTTGACACAACACTATTTTTAAAATTTTCAAAACACGATAACTTTTGAATAAATGGACCGATTTTGGCCGGACTGACAGCGATCGACGTGGTTTTGATGTTAAGAGCTGATTATTTTTGGAATTAATCGGTGAAGCCGTTTGTCATTCCAAAAACACATTTAAAAAATTTTTTTTCATAGTTTTTTTTATATTTCTCAAAATCTATCGGCCCGAATCGGTTCAATTTTATTCAAAATCTAAGTTTAGTCAAGTTCTTTCAAATGGCATCAACTGCGATGAAATAGGTCAAGCCGTTCAAAAGTTATGAGAGGTTTACATACATCCACACACACACACACACACACATACATACATACATACAGACGTACAGACACCATTGCGGGGGTGGTCAGGGAAGTTTCCTGAGACCTTCGAATGTCGAGATCTAGTGGAAACTCAATTTTTACAACAGAGGGTAAAACCAATAACGTCTGGAATTTTAAAGATTTTCGATTTTCGTAGCGGGGAGTTAAAAATACTTAAATCATATTATAAATAGTAATCACATAATTTATAACATATTAAATCAAAATCAAATGAATTTGTTTTAAGTAATGAATATAAATTGATAATGAACTGAAAGCCTTGCATAACAAAATTTTTCGCCAATGATCTTATAGAAAAAAATTTTTGTTTCAAAACTTCGTATCTGCAAAAAAATTACCAGGGTTATTTGATGAGAAAACTCGTATCTACATGAAATTGACAATAACAACAAGGTATCGATGCAGATAGCAAAAATCATGTTTAATTTTTTTAAGGAGATAAATAAAGAGTATCAAGTTCAAATTAGTTATAACTTTTATGAAAATTAAGTAACTCTAAATATTTTTATCGATTTCACCGAAAATTAGGATTTTGTAGATACTAGGTTTACACAGAACTGGGACGATATGTTATTATTTTATAAAACATTCTTCCGACAAAGCTCTGACAGTAATGAACGAATTTATTTTGTAAAATAAAATAATTTTGAAAAAATTTAGTTTATTCCTGTAACTATTTAGTTGCCTTGTTTCATAGTAAATTTAAGAAGTTCAATTTTATAAGTAATTATTGATATTTAGATATTCAAATCAAAATTTATTGGTTGGGACGAAGTCATCGCCGTTGATTTTACGCGGACAGCAGAATCAGTCGCTAAAACAGGTGCAGATTTATCAACCTGGGCCAAACAGCAAGATACTAAGGTTGGCATATAACTATAACTCTAGGCATCGAAAATTTATTCAACTCCGTTTTTTAATTTTATGAAAAAAATATAGTTGACTCTCAAGTTGCGCCTTCTATTAAAGTTTTCTTACTCAAGTCGTTTCTTGACTTCATCTCATTATACGCATTTATTCTCACACAAGTTTTAGTACACTGACTTTACTCTTACCCGTTGTAGAAAGTAACTGCTAGTGGAATTTGATTGTTCCATTTTATGGTAAAATCCGTAGATTACGAAAATAATAATAAAAACTCCTCCGCCGCATTTTTAAATAAATAATGAAATTACACTAGGGTCGCTAAGACACCGTGTATTTT
>NW_025402207.1:0-2574 GCF_020080835.1 Cotesia glomerata
TTCGTGTGTGTGTGTGTGTGTGTGTGTGTGTGTGTGTGTGTGTGTGTGTGTGTGTGTGTGTGTGTGTGTGTGTGTGTGTGTGTGTGTGTGTGTGTGTGTGTGTGTGTGTGAAAGTATGTGAACCGCTTATAACTTTTGAACGGCTTGACCGATTTCATCGTGGTTGGTGCCATTCGAAAGGGCTTGACCAAACTTAGATTTTGAAAACTATTTGGACCGATTCAGATCAATAGATTTTGAGAAATCTTCAAAAAACTGAAAAAAAAATTTTTTTCAAATGTGGTTTTTTTGGAATAACTTTTAAACAGCTTTATGGTTCAATCTCAAAAACTAATCAGCTCTTAACCTCAAAAAACCACGTCGATCGACACCAGTCCGGTCGAAATCGGTTGATTTGTTCGAGAGATATCGTGAACGAACGAAAACCGAAAAAAAGTGTTTTTTCGGAATAACTCCGAAATTCCTAGCGCGATCAATTTAAAATTTAAGATTCTTTGTGAGGCTTGAAAAACTGCGTCGAATGCTGTCAACCGCGTGAAAATCGGTTTATTCATTCAAAAGTTATTGCGGTTTAAAAATTCAAAAAATAGTGTCTTATCAAATCTCTATCAGACTTTTGAGCTCGAAGAGCTCAAAAGCATAGGAAAGCAATCTCTTTGAGCTCGGAGAGCTCAAAATAACCCATAAATTGTATTTTTAAGCTCGAAGAGCTCAAAAACATCATTGGTGCAATTTTAAGCGCCTAAGTATGGAATTAGCGGGAAGTTGCAGGGATGGCCTTCAGGGTCAACCGTTTTCCTAATTTTTTTTCTTTATTTTCTGGAGTAATTACAGTACAAATATAAATGATGAGTAAATAACAATAATTATAAGTATGAAGCTGAAAAATTTTCTGTGCATAATATTTTTTAGATTATAAATATAAAAAATAAAAATTATAATTAATATGTCTTAAGCTATAAAAGGATTATTGAATAAAAATAATACAAATTGTCACTCAAAAATAAAAAATTTATTAAATAAATTTGCTCAAAATTACACAAAACACCCGAGTCGAAATTCGAGGCCCGTTTTAACCGTAATTTTTTCCCATCTCAATTTCACGGTCAAAACAGACTTGGCGCTGTATTGATAGCTCATTTAAACTGAGGCCTGGTTTCACCGTAACTAGTGGAGTTTTGTGCCATTCTACCACGATTACGGTCAAACCAGGCTTGAAATAATAATAACAATAATAATATCAAACATAATAACAATAAATAATAAATTAAATTTTAAAATTCTTAGGGGTCCGGGTTTAATCCAGCTTGCATTGGCAAAAATTTTCCTGAAGAACTAGGAATAGTTTCTGCAGTGCGGAACGTTTACATAACAAGACTTGATGCGGAACATCCTCGGAATAGTTTTGTAATGTTCTCAAAACAGTACTGGAACATCCATGGAACACTTCAGGAACATCTCAGGAAAACCTCCGGCAGTTATATAAAATATCGCTGGAATACTTCTAGAATAAATAAGGAATACTTTCGGAACATCTCCGGTACACTCCTGGAACATTCCCGAAATATTCCTGGAAAATTCCTGGAACACTTCCAGAACAAATCGGGAATATTTAAAAAATATATTAGAAACATATCAGGAAAATGCTTGAAATATTCCTGGAACATCCCTCGAATACTTCTGGAATATTTTCGGTAAACGTCTGGATTATGTCTGGAATTTTTTCAGAATAAATCGAAAATACTTCCGGAACATCTACGGCATATTTATGGAATATTTCTGGAATTTTTTAGGAACAAATTCGGTATACTTATAAAATATATTAGGATTACATCAGGGACACGCTCGGAATATTCCAGGAACATCTCACGATTAATTCTGGAACATTTCCGGTAAACGTTTGGATTATATCTAAAATTCTTTCAGAATAAATTGAAAATACTTACGGAACATCTACGGTACACTTATAGAACATTCCTGAAATACTTTTGGAACATCTTTGGAATAGTTCCGGAAAATCTGTAGTACACTTATGGAACATTCCAAAAATACTTCCGGAACAAATCCCGAATGTTGACAAAATAGATAGATTGGGAGTATATCGAAGACATGCTTGAAACATTCCTGAAACCCCTCGAATAATTTTAAAACATTTCTGGCATAATTCCCGGAACATTTGCAGTTCACCTCTGGAGCATGTCTGGAATACTTTTAGAATAAATCGAAAAAACTTCGGAATATCTCCGAAATACTTATGGAACATTCTCGAAATACTTCCGGGACATATGCAAAAAGAAAATTACACGAAAAATTACAATATAAGTATTATAATCCAGGGCTCATCCTTCAATTTCTTAACTTCTATAATATCTACATTTTAAAACTTACTATACATACATACGAATTTCTACGATACTTTATAGTACATATACTATACTATATGGTATATTTAAGTAATTTGAATATTTTTATACCAATAAAATGCTTTTTAATAACTTGATAGACTTTATTTAGGATGTAATTAACAATTTTTATTTTGTAGAACAAATGTAAATAACAAAAGTAACTACTACA
>NW_025402208.1:0-13976 GCF_020080835.1 Cotesia glomerata
ATGTCGATAATTAATCGTTAAAAAAGCAAATAATACATTGGTAAGGTATGATTTTATAAAAAATTGAGTCTTCCAACAAAAAATTGTTACTCAATATTAAAGCTCGTAGATTCTTCTAATCAAAAGAGAAAAAATCGTGTGCAACGCGAAAAGCGATGGGATTATTTTTGGATTCGCTTCAGCTACGCTCGAACAACTTTGAAAGGAGTGAATTTAATCAAAAAATGTTAAGAGACCTTTTTTTGTGAGAGCATTAAAATTTCCTTTGAAAACAAGTATTTTAAATTGTGACAAAATATTGATTATTTCATGGTAGCTTCTAAAATCCAAAATTGAAACGCAAAATTTGAAAAAATAAAACATCTTTTGTTTAAGGCATGATTACAAGGAAACGGCTTGTTTTACAGTAATT
Organism: Cotesia glomerata; assembly: GCF_020080835.1. NCBI lineage: Eukaryota > Metazoa > Arthropoda > Insecta > Hymenoptera > Braconidae > Cotesia > Cotesia glomerata. The sequence continues at coordinate 413 of NW_025402208.1, forward strand.
TACAAAGATAACTTTTTAGGAAATTTAATTTCCTATAAGGTACATATCGCTAAAATTTTTCAGATTGATAATTAACGAATTTTGAGTAAAAATGCGATTACTGTTGAAAAATCAATAGTCGTAACGATACACCCCTTAATATTATTATTAAGGACTCAAACTTGCACAATAATTTTTTTATCATCATGAATGATATTTTCACAGTATCGATAGAAAATAAGCCGTCAGTTTTGAAGCCCAGTCTAGGCCACATGTTATAGGCTTCAACTTTTTAATAATTTATTAAAGGATAAACGTTCAAGTCAGATCTATTCCAAAAATTAATTTCCTAGACGTATGAGATAGCAATTCATAACATATCAAAAAATCATTTTTGATCTTTACAAGTGTATTAGTGTCAGAACAACCTTAATATTAACAAAGTTGTCTTATGCAAATATGGATTACTTTGAATTGAATACTATTTTGTTTTTGAGCTTTATTTCTATTGAACTTCGTTTTCACTGTCAAAATATTCGAAAAAATTCAAAAGCTCAAAACTTTGAAGAAAAATGTTTTTCAGAATCTAAATCTCAATCAATTGATAAACTTTTCTATTTCTCTAGCTGAAGAATTAAAAATTTTTCTCTTACAGTGACTTTCTTATTGGAGAAAAGTTTTCTAGATTTGAAAAAGAAAATTGGATGAAAATTCTATCCACAGAAATGTTCATTTTTTTTTTTTTTTTTAATTTTTTTTTTCTCAGTATAATAATTGATTGCATGTAAAACTGTGATCTGTTTTAGGAGTAAAGTTCGTGGTGGAAAATAATAGAATTGCATTGAGAGTAGCCGGAACGAAAATGTATGATGAAGATGGATTTTTGATTTCAAATCCAAAACCTCAAGTGGCGCTCTGCGATCAGATTCGGATAATAGGGTAATATTATTAGTGTGGTTTATTTTTATTGATAAAAACTGGACTAAGAAATAACATCTTGAAAGCATTAAAAAATTAAATTTTTCATGTTTAACAGGTCGAATCTACTGGGGTCATATAATTCAACTGCATCTCATAATAATACAAATGATTATATCAAGTTTGGTGTTTCAAATTGGGAGAAGGATTTAGGCCAGACGACGCTTCCATTCTTTGATTCACGAGACGTAACTAGTAATCCTCCATCACCGCTTGGTGGTATTGGAATTTACTACAAAAATCCCGAACCAGGAATGAAAGAATTTCTTTCGTTGAAAACGATATCAGCTGTACACAATAGATTGCTTACTGACCAACAATTGAACGTCTTTAGAGACACAGAATATTCAAATGATTTTATTTCCAGTAATTATTTGTAAAATTTGTAGAATATTGTATATTCAATAAAAATTCAATCTATGCACGACATTTTTTATAGTTATATTCTTTACCTTCAGAAAACTTCCTAACTTATCAAAATTGATATAATATGAAAAATTACTTATCATACACGGAAAAAAAAAAATTAGCTTCTGCAACAGGATGCAGTCCTGCGGAAGGTACAAGATAAAATTAAAAAAAAAAATTAGAAAAACGGTTCACCCTTAAAGGCCATCCCTGCAACTTCTCGCTAATTCCATACCTGGGCGCTTAAAATTGTACTTTATGACATTTTTTGAGATTTTGAGCCTCAAAATATAATTTTATGGAGATTTTGAGCCTCAGAATATAATTTATGTGATATTTTGAGCTCACTGAGTTCAAAGAGATAATATTTCTATGAATTTGAGCTTTCCCAGCTGAAAAGTATGATATAAGTTTCATAGAACACATTTTTGGAATTTTCAAACCGCAATAACTTTTGAATGGATTACCGATTTTCACGCGGTTGGCGGCATTCAACTTAGTTATATTATCCTCCTAAGTTATTTTCAGGTTTAAATTGATCGAACAAAAAATTTCGGAGTAATCCCGAAAAAACACTTTTTTCGGTTTTCTTTCGTTCACGATATCTCTCGAACGAATCAACCGATTTTGACCAGCTTGGTGGCGATCGACGTGGTTTTTTATTGTCTAGAGCTGATTAGTTTTTGGAATCGATCGGTGGAGCCGTTTAAAAGTTATCCAAAAAAAACGCATTTGAAAACATTTTTTTTCTTAGTTTTTTTAAGATCTACTGATCCGAATAGGCCCAAATTAAACTCAAAATTTAAGTTTGGCCAAGCCTTTTCTAAATGGCACCAACCGCGATAAAAATTAAATCAGCCGTTCAAAAGTTATATGTGGTTCACACATTCTCACACACACACACACACACACACACACACACACACACACACACACACACACACACACACACACATACAGACATACAGACATAGTGACAACCTCGCGGGAGGTAGTCAGGAAGCTTCCTAGGACCTCAGAACGTCGAGATCTGATGAAAACTCGATTTTTGAAAAACGGGGTGAAACCAATAACTTCCTGATTTTTGAAAATCTTCGATTTTCTTAGCGGGAAGTTGAAAATTAGAAAAATGGTTGACCCTGAAGGCCATCCCTGCAACTTCCCGCTAATTCCATACCTAGGCGCCTAAAATTGCACTTACACTGAAAAAAAAGTTTTCTGCTCGGCACGATCTACTGTATAGTAAGAGTGAATCGTTACCGGTACGATTCGTAGAGGCTACGAGTAGCAGTCTGGATAGTGACCGTCACGATCTATTTGGTGCCATTCACGAAACGTATTACTACCGTTACAGTTACAGTATACAGTTTACCTAATCTTACTCTCCTCTACACTGTAAAAAATTTGCGGAGTGAACGCAGAGTGAATGAAGAGTGAATGATTTTTAATTGATTCACTCCCAGCGGGAGTGATATTTACTCCGAGAAGGAGTTAATTTTTACTAATAATAAAATTCACTCCGCATTCACTCCCAAAATAAATGAATTTAAAAGTAAATAAATTTTTGTAGAAAAAATATTTTTATAAACCCTTTTTATATCTAATTATTAAAAATTTAATTTATTATTTTTAATAATATTTCATTTTTAAATTTTTTCCATTTGTTTAAACAAATAGTTAATTATCAATTAAAAATTTGTTTTTACAATATAGGTATCAAACGATTGCAAATTTCATGAATCGTAAAGATATCCTATCGTGTGAAGAACTTTTTTTTCGAAAAATGTTTTCTATTTGTTTAAACAAATAGTTCATTAACAATTAAAAATTTGTTTTCACAATGTAGGTATTAAACGATTCAGAATTAATGTAATAAATAATTTTTATTATAATAATTATTATCTTTATTATATCCATTATTATTAAGTGTGAAAGTAAAACTTGGTTTATTGAATGAACTAATAAAGTAAAAAAAGTAAGTAAATTAAAAAAAATAATTTTAATACTGATAGTTATATTCAAAATAACAGGTACCTAACAATTGCAAATATTTTACAAAATAAAACATACAATCATTTAAAAAATGTACAAAGACAAAAGGTTTATAAAATTGATTCAAGCTTTTGTTCTAGTGAAAATGATTTAAATATTGGGATACAATTATTATAAACTATTATAATTATTTCCAGCTTGCATTTTTCCGGATCAAAATTTTTGGCGAAAAAACAGCGAAAGGATGCATTTGTAAAATGGCATCTGCACTGATGACCAAAAATGTTGAAAAAAATTACTCTTAAAGTGTATGGAAGGTATGAAAATGATTTTTATATAATTTTGTTTTTTAATGTATCGTATTATTTATTTATTTTTTTATTGCAGATGTAGTAAAAGAGAAACTTGGTGACGGTGAAGATTGCAAAAATTTTGCCGGAAAAGTTGGCCGGTGGTTGTCAGGGCAAGGAGATCGGGAACAGGGTCGAAAACAAAGATCCTTATCTTTATAATCTATTTAATATAATAATCCTTATCTTTATAATCTATTTAATATAATAATATTCCAATAACATTATTATTAAAATAATTAATATTAATATAATTATAATTAATATAAAATTAATATTAAAATTAACATTAAAATTATTAATAGATAATAATCCTTATAAAAATAATGAAGCAATAATAATAATAATTTCAAAGTGAAATGTAAAGTGTAAGTGATTAATTATAATAATAACTGTTATTACAGCAATATTATTTATAAAAAAAATAGTTCATCAGTATGAAAATGAAATTAGCAGACATCTGACAATTTTAATTATTGAAAGAATTATAACTAAAAAATTAAAATAAAATTAGAAGATCTTTTCGAAAAACGATAAATGCACTTTTTGGAAATTAAAAGAAAAATTTTACATGCAGAAGATTTTTTTGAAAAATTATAAGTGCAATTTTTGGAAATATTTTTTTAGTTCTAATTTAATTAATGAAAAAAAAACAAAAAATTTTTAAGTGACTGCTGATTTCAGTATTATCATCACATTATCAACAATTTTCAAATAAAACAATTGAAAATTAAAAATTAAAAATGAGTTGACAACAAATTAAATTAAAGGCTGGATTCTAGGCGTCGAATACGTTGTCACGTGGTGAATTTGAAAAATATATGGGTCATTCCATGTCAAATCGACCAATAGTTGGAGTCGACCCCCTTCGATTTGGATAAATTTTGGTCAGAAGTTTTCTTTTATCATTTATAATTTAGCGTGATATAATTTGTTATTTGTCCTTTTCTTACTTCATTTGTAGTTGTTGACGCCACTTATCGTCGTATTAACATGGGAATAATTTGTAATTTGAGATTGAGAACCATTAATGTGCAGAAATTTGTAAGTAAATAAGTATTCGAAAGGGTTCCATGCGTTTTCATCCCCGGACAAAATATCCCCGATAAAATATCCCGGACAAAATATCCCCGTGTCAAAATATCCTCAGACAAAATATCCCCGTGACACAATATCCCCAATAAAATATGAATTATCAGGAACTAACATGATTGCGTGACAAAAAAGATGGAGGATTTTATTTAAAGAAATAAAAAACAAGTTAATAATTTATAATGAATATTTATTTTTAATCAGTCTTTCATTTTAAAAATAGATATTACTTAAAAAGCCACACATAAAACCAACACAAACGCGGGTAATCGTATTGCGCCCTTTTAACATGGTTTAAATGTGTGTTTACTCAGTAATAGGCCAACACAAACGCGGGTAATCGTGTTGCACCCTTTTAACATGGTTTAAATGTGTATACACATACATAAACATACATGTTTATTCGATATTAAACCAACACAAACGCGAGTAATCGTGTTGCGCCCATTTAACATGGTTTAAATGTGTGTTTACTCAGTAATAGGCCAACACAAACGTGGGTAATCGTGTTGCGCCCTTTTAACATGGTTTTTGTGTGTGTTTATTCGATATTAGACCAACACAAATGCGGGTAATCGTGTCGGGGATATTTTTTACTGGGATATTTTGTCGGGGATATTTTGTCACGAGGATATTTTGTCTGAGGATATTTTGACACGGGGATATTTTGTCCGGGGATATTTTGTCGGGGATATTTTGTCTGGGGATAATAACGCCTGATACCATTCGAAAGAACGAAAAGAAATTGATATTCTCATGAAATTATTTCCGATTTTTATTGAAAATTAATATCTGTTTGAGTTATTTGAGGTTGAAAACTGTAATTGAAGTAAAGAAACGGACAAAATATATCATGCGTTAAAAAAATAAAAAATTATATCATGCGTTAAAGATGACTTCAAGATTATATATCCAAAAAATAAAAAAAAAGTTGAAATTAATTTATGTAATATTCCCACGTCGTGCATTCAATTTTTAAATTCTCAAAATTACAATATTATGCATCTGCATAATTTTACCTTATTTAGAAGTTGCAAAAAACAAAAAAAAATTTTTTTTTAAATTAAAAAATTCATATTTTTGCAAAAAAAAAACCTCTCCAAAAATTTCAGGATCTTTTAAGATCAGTGCAAGGTATTATACAAAAAAAAATTGAGCCAAAATTTTAATGGTGGTCGTCATTTTTGACGATTTTCAAAAATTCAAAATTTGGCATTTTTCGAAATTTTTTTCTAAAATATTTTTTTTTCAATAGCCCCAAGTGTCCTCTTTCAAACAAACAAAAGCCCATTCCTGTATCTATAATAGCGTTCGAGATATTACAAAAACAATATTGAAAAACTGGAAAAATCGCTAAATTTTGAATTTGGATATCTTTGAAAAAAATTTTTTTATTTTTTTTCCTTTGGCAGAACTTCGCTATATGATAAAAGAAAACTTCTGATCAAAATTTATCCAAATCGAAAGGGGTCGATTCCAACTATTGGTCGATTTGACATAGAATGACCCATATTAGTTTATTGTTGATTGATGGAATTTTTTTTATCATCTTAAATATTTATTATTATCACATATTTTTCATGTATTAAAGTAACATAAATTATATAAAATACTATTTTATTTTATTAATTGAAAGTTGAAAATAAATTTCTTATTATCGTTAGCAACCAACTGTTGTGTAAATATGGGACGGCGTAAAATTATACGAACAATAGAGGAAAGAAGAAGACATTAAACGAATACGATGTGAAAAAAAAAGAAAAGGCAACGTAATCCACAAATTGTTAAAGAAAAAACCACCCGATCAATCCTCTCATATTAGATCATCTTCAAATAATTTCGACAGATATCACATTATACTATGCATCACAATACTTCCCCATTAAAGTCATTTATAACTGAAGCAGTCTCTACAATAACATCTAACAAACAACACAATGCGAGATCCAATCATTATTATTGCTCTACTGTACATGACGGTTTTTCTACGTCAATCCCTACATCGTTTTCGACAAAATCAGAATATCAATATTCTGAAGACAATCATATCATTCTCCATCTTCGTATGAATTAACGACATCTCAATATTGTCAATCTGATCATAATTATAGTAAACCAAACGACGAACTTCATCAAACAGAATTTCCTAATGATAACAATCCAAATCAAAATCAGCCTTTAAGACAACCGAATGAAAAAAACTTAACAGTAGCAAACAATAACGATGAAATTCAAGAGCATTACATCATTGGTGATATGATTGTTAAATGTTGACATTGTAATGCAAAACATTTTGTTGCTAAAAAAGTCGCTAATAAATATAATTATTTTAATGATTGTTTCCGTCATGGCGAAGTAGATTTGAATCAAACAGATCCTCCAGCTTTACTAAAATCTTAATTTTCGGGAATTCATGAATAATCATAAAATTTTTTTGATCGCATTAGAAATTTTTAATAGTTTATTCTCTTTTGCTTCTTTACATGCTAACTTAGCAAATCTTTCTTCTCATAGACGTTAGTCATATTGTTTCAAGATTCAGGGACAGATATATTATCAAGTAGGGGAAAGGGGGGGGGCAAAGTAGGCCCCCTGAAATTTTTTAAAAAAAAGGTGAATAACAAATCATTTATACTTTTAATAATGATTAAAAGTGGTTTTTGTCAAAAAAAATGTCATTGATTATAAAAAGTAAGAAAAAGAATTAAAGAGAACGGTTCGTCAAATTTTGCCATATTGCTTTTTCGTAAAGCGTAATGAGAAACAAAGACTCAGAAAAAGAAATAAGTCAATAGGATCATTCGCACGCTTTTTCATATTAAAAAATAGCAGATTATTGATGGAACGATTTTATTAAATTTTTTTAAGTCTACAGCTTCGCTGAAAGTTGACCTTTGAAAATTTTTTGGTATTTTTTTTTTTTTTTTTCGAAAATACATTTGAAAACAAAAATTTTCTATATGATACGTTTCCGAAAGATCAATTTTTAAAAAAGTGGTGGCTATTTGAGAATAAAAAAGCCGATTATTTTTAAATTCATTCTTTGTTGGGTTGGGTAAAAAATTTATAAAAATCCTAAAAACAGTTTTTAGTAGTGTAGGAAAGGACAAAAATTTTTCAGCCGAATCAAAAAGAATCGAGTTCAAAAATGACAAATAAAATACCCCGTATTTTCTGTAGATTTTTAACTAGATTTTTAATTTTGTCCCCTGTGTTGCACAGGCCTATCGAAATACCCTGAAAATTTTATATAAAGATTAAACTGCGATGGGATTCGAACCTGAGTCGTCTGCATGAAAGTCTGGCCATGTATATCAAATATGATGGAAGAAATTCAGCATTATTGAGTCAAATAGCCATGTAAACATAGCTTCCATAGTTCAATTCCGCCTCTAAACACGTCATATGCTTGACATTTTTCTATAGAGTACCACTAGTATTGAGCGAAAAATAATAAAAGTTCACAAGTTAGTCAATTTGACGTTTCTGACTTGATGTATTTATATATGTCGTGATATAACACGACTCTATAGTTGAAAAAATTCCGAAAAATATATAAATTTATTTAACCCTTCAGGACATGGGTTATGAGATTTTTTCTCATGCGCAACTTCAATCTCAAATATTTTTTAAATTTCAAATGGAAAAGCTACTTGAAATTTTTTGTATCTTCCTATAATTTAGTTTTCTAGACACACATACAATAAAAAAATTTTTTTTTGATTAAAAATAATAAAAAAATAATTTTTTTTAGAGGACATGAGATTTTTTCTCATGGCCAGAGTATTAAAAGGTGGGAGATTTTAGCTTTCGTTTCTTATTCGGCCGAGTTCGGCTCATTTCGCAGTCCGCGTCCGCCATATTTATTTACATCATACTTAACCGCCAAAATAATAGTGTAATATTGTGCTGTGTTTACCTACATAAATATGTAAAATTTATAATTTAATATTTAATATTTTTCAAATAAATAATATTAAGAGGTTTAATAAACGTAAGTCAATATTTTTTTTTTATATGTAATCCTAACAAATACATTTTATGTGTACTAAAAATTAAAGTTATTTTGTATTGAGAATGTTTAAAGTTATTTATTTTTATTGTTATTTTCCAGGTAAGAATTGAAATTAACGAGTAGTTATGAGTAGGAAAACAAAAAAAGTCCAACCAGACTGGTTACAATACGAACAAGAAAATGACTCTATTGATACTAGGTACGAGACAGACAGTAATAGTGATAGTGAAGCATTGAACAATTCTCAGGAGGAGCTCAGCGTATCAGAATATTCTGATAGCGAGGTTGAAAATGAATCATCTGATTATTATTCAGATGACTACAACAACAACAACAATAACAATAGTAGTAGTAGTAGTAAAAATGTTTGTAATGAAGATGGAGATGATGGAAAAACTCTACTAGGGAAAGATAAAAAAACTGTGTGGTCTACTAATGCTCCAAATAAAAAAAAGAAAACTGCCAAACATAATATAGTGCTTCGCCTGTCCAATGTAAAAAAAATCGCGCAGTCAACGACCACTCCATTGGATTGCTGGAAATTATTTTTTCCAGAAGATTGTGTGCAAGAAATAGTTAAGTTTACAAATATACATTTAGAGAAGATAAGACCTAACTATCAAGATATTTCAGCTGTTCGTCCGACTACTGTTGAAGAAATGCATGCTTTTATTGGCTTACTGTATCTTCTCGGACTGTATAAATTATCACATTTAAATTTAAGAGAATTCTGGACATCAGATGGTACTTCGCCGGATTGTATCAAAGCTGTTATGAGTTTGAATCGTTTTCGAGCGATTATGTCAGCTGTAAGATTTGATAATCCCTGTGTAAAAATCGTCTTAAAATTGTCTTAAAATTATCGTTCGTTTAAGATCTTAAACGTGACACAAACCAAGACTATTTTGAGATCCTTTTAAGACACCAAAAAAAAATTTCACGAGCAAATTTTTAGAAATTTGGCTCTCGAATTTGTTATGAAATTAATTTTTAAACATTTTTTAGACGATTTTACGACTTTCTAACCGCAACATTTTTGAGTACGCTCTTTTAAATTGTTGAGAAATTTTTATTGGACTATTTTATGACGTTTTTAAGATCATTTTGAGACCATTTTAAGACGCCCTATAATAATTTTCCATAAGTGTAAATTTTTTAATGATTTTTTTAAGACTATTTTAAGATTTTTTCAAGACTATTTCAAGATTTTTTTGAGATTGTTTAAAGATAAGTTTTTAGAGCTTTGTCGCTGTGAGCTCATTCCAAAATAGTCTCTAAAAATTTTTTTAAGACCATTTTGAGACTATTTAAAGGATAGCTCTATAATAATTTTCCGGAGCTGCTGTGATATCTTAAAATATCCTGAAAATTTTTTAATGATTTTTTTAAGACTATTTTAAGATTTTTTTGAGACTTTTTTAAGATTTTTCTAAGACTATTTTAAGACTGTTTAAGGAGGCTCTATAATAATTTTTCAGGGCTCTGCCGGTGTGAGCTCATCTTAAAAAAGTCTAAAAATTTTTTTTAAACCATTTTGAGACTACTTTAAAGGCGCTCAATAATAATTTTCCGGAACTGTTGCTGTGATATCATTTTAAAATAGCCTGAAAATTTTTTAATAATTTTTTAAGACTATTTTAAGATTTTTTTAAGACTATTTTAAGATTTTTTTTAGACTATTTTATGATTTTTTTAAGACTATTTTAAGATTATTTTAAGACTGTTTAAAGACGCTCTATAATAATTTTTCGAGACAGGGATAGTTTGAGAGGTGACACATGTTTCTTATTATTGAACGATAATATTGCGAGGAAATACTTTTTATTAATTATTTTACGCCATGAATTACATTATTTTTGTTTTCTATTTTTTTTGACGAAATCTTTTAAAACCATTTTCTTCTTTGTAACAGCAGTTCCTTTCTCAGCTTCCTGATTATCTTTCTGATCTTTCTCCGTCATGTTACCTTCTTGTAGTATACCTCTTCTTGTTATTTCTTTTTTTTTTTCATTTTTGAATTTTATTCTTGCTGCGTAGCATGCATTTGTAATCACACGATTGAAATCTCCCAAATCCAGTCTTAATTTTCTCCGTGTATTCCAGTGTACATATTCTGAAATTTAATGTTCCGTACACGATAATAATTATTTTCGATACATATGCGCAAAGGTAGGGATTTCGACGGATTGTAGTGATGTCACAAGTTTGAGGCTATGAGCGCATTACTATCACGACCCAGTTATTTATCGGACGAGCGTAGCGAGTCCGGATATAGTACGAGGTCTTGATATCAATGTATCCATAGCCTCAAACGTGTGCCTTCACTTCAAGTTTATCAGGGTCCCTACTTTTGAGCATAAAGTATCGAAAATAATTTTTTGTCATATCAATTGCGGAAGTTGTATTTGAGAGAACAGTCAAGAATATTCAATGACCGTTTATTTTATTTAAAGGCACGAGAATTATGTTACACGAGATTAAATAGCGATAGATTGAACGTTTGTTTGTATATATTGAAGTTGTTAACAAGATTCAACTGTTGCTAAGATTCTTTTTGCGATTTTTACTCCACCCTACGAACGTTTGTCTAATTAAAAGATAATTCGACTCATCGATAGCGTATTTTAGCGTAGTCGTGCAGAAATGTAGAGACAGATAGAGAGAGAGAATAGTTACTTTTCAATGCTAGTGTGAGATAAATTAACTAAACTATAGATTGCCAGGAATCGTATTCTTTGCGCCCTCTGTATGTTACTCAAAAATCCAACTTTCGCGGTTGAAATGACAAAAATTATATTTGTTAACTTTAACATAAATCACTTACCTCGAATTGCTTTAACAGTTTTCTTTGGGATTTTTTTCGTCCCCTTTCCCCCAGTAAGTGTCATATTGGCCAAATTTTTCTCGCCGATGATATAGTGCAATAATTTAATTACCAGTCTGGATGGCTTGGATTTATATGTATTGCTCATTATCTCTAGGAATGATGCACTAACCCATATTTTACTTTTGGGAATTAGTTCTACCTGTACATATATATCAATTTAAAAGAAATTTTCGGGGATTTATATGACGTCTTTTTGAATGTACTGGTCTAATTAATGTTTTAAAAAATAATAATTAATATCATAAGGTCACAAGAAGGCGATTTATCGATAACGTCGATATTGTGATATGAGCTAAAAGTTTGTGGCCCGAATATATGAAAACGAGCGTAATTGTGATGTCCGAAACGAAGCCGAGAAAGGAAATTTACACTCATTTTTTAAATTCGAGTAACACACTTTGAAAGGAATATCGTAAAATCAAGATTGTGGAAATCGCTACTAAGCGGTCAAATTACACACAATATTTTTTGTCACTGTTACTTTGTAAGCTACACTGAAAAAAAAAACTTGATTCGAGAGAAAAATTTTTGAACCAAGAAAATAATTTAGAAGAGGGTAATTGTCTTGAATCAAGACAAAAAATTAGAAAAACGGTTGACCCTAAAGGCCATCCCTGCAACTTCCCGCTAATTGCATACCTAAGCGCTCAATATATCACTTATTTTGTTTTTGAGCTCTCCAAGCTCAAAGAGATAGCTGTTCTATATTTTTGAGCTCTCCGAAATTTCTAGTTTGATCAATTAAAGCTTAAAGATTCTTTATGGAGCTCGAAGAGCTCAAAAACATCATAAATGCAATTTTAAGCGCCTAGGTATGAAATTAGTGGGAAGTTGCAGGGATGACCTTCAGGGTCAACCGTTTTCCTAATTGTTTTTTTTTTTTATCTATTTGTGTAAATTCGCATAAACTACTAAGGTCATGAACGACTACGGTAGGGAGCAAACTTTTTGTGGTTGGACTCGTTTTTAGGCTGAGAAGAATAATACACTTTAATATTAATAATATTCATTGGTGTACGCCGGGCTCGAAAACCCGGACCAATGCTTTGGTAAGTAAGAGCCAGATCCAATAGGCTACTGAGCGCCACTTCGATAACTTGCCTTAAATTTACTTTCACGATTATCGCAATCATTCCTGCGAGATACTGATGGTAGTGTGACAGGTTCTGTCGTTTGTTTTTCATACAAACATTTGACATATTGCAATAAATTTTCCAGGAAATCGATGTTGTCTTGCGTAACTGTATTTAAACAGAAAAATTAACAATTCTATTAGAATTAAATAAAAATATATACAAAGAGAGCAGAGTATCAAAGAACAAAATAAAAATTCGCGGTATTAATGAATTATCGCATTATTTAAAAACTTTATAAAATTTTAAACAGTTAAATGATGAGTTTTATATACTGAAAAATTTTTAAGAGCATTTAAAATTTTTTATCTACTTCCAGGAAATTAAAAAATCAGTCGTGTTTAAAGTTATTCCAAATAAAATTAGTTGATAACATCACAGAATTGCGTAGAAAAGAATCTAATGATGCTGTTTGCTCTACTGAGTCATATTACAGTAAAAAACAGGAGATAAATGTTAGTTAGTATTTATAATATATTTTTCTTACTGATGAGGGAAGAGCGACTTAGATCATTATGATCAAGAATAGTTGGACCATGGGCAATTACGTTTTCAATAAATGACTCTGAACTTCGTCCTTTACGAGCACGTAATGGTTTATTTTCTTTTCCCGTATTATCCTTTAAATACAAAAGTCTTTTTAGATTAAATAATAATTAATTATCAATTATAGACTCTAACGTAATTGTTTCAAATTTTTAGAAGAAGTAAAAACATTCGTCATAAATAT
>NW_025402209.1:0-2574 GCF_020080835.1 Cotesia glomerata
AATAAATTCATTGTGTTGTTCATATCCATGTTTAATTAATAAAATAATATGTTCACAGTTTATTGGAAATATTTATTCGATGTTTATGTTAAATTTTCACAACGTTTCATCGGTTTCCCGACTTCTTCAGGTGCTATAACAATTAAATACAAAATATTTTACAATAATATTCATATAATTATATTACAAAACATTATCATAATATTGTACTACTTGGACAGTATAAACTCAACTCGCAAATTCAATTTATGACTAAGTCTAAGAATACAACAAAACATAACATACCTCAATTATCAAACATCAATTGTTAAAAACATGTCAAATGAATCGAGGCAGGCTAACAACCTGAACTTATTCACATCATATTCCAAATTCATTTATTCGTGTTTCAATTGATAAACATTAACTAATAAATAACAAATATTAATTAACTAAAACTCTGTCAATACTACAAGTTCTTCTCTCAGGTAATAACAGCTGATAATAATGTACTGTATGTTCTCACAAAAAAAAAAACAGTCATCTACATACCCGTACCATCAAAACTATGGGCCCTGTCACAATTTAAAATTACATTATATACAGAACTTAAATTTTGAGTATCCGTCCTCTTATTAATTGTATTATTCATCTTAATAAAGCACATTTCCCCGATGTTCCTCTTCTTCCAATGACTTTCTTGATCCAACATAGAGACGACCTGAAGCTGTATAGTGCTGATGAAGATCATCTACAGGCGGCTCTTAACATTGTAGCAGAGTACACGCGGGATTTCGGAATGTCTTTTTGGTTGGACAAGTGGTCGGGCGTACATCTGGCGAGGGGTGGGTGCTCTGTTACGGGTGATGATGTCGAGATGGTAGATGGGAGGGTTTTAAGACAATTGGAGCGCGCCGGAGAGTTGTATATAGAATATCTGAGGAATGGAAGAGCACCGCATGCATGCGGTCTCCGAAGTCCAAGCAACTCTCCGTAGCAGAGGTATGTTGGAGACTCGGAAAATTTGGTCCTCGAACTTTCCGGTAAAATAAAGAATCTCCGCTTTCTAATGCTCGCTGTCCCAGTCTTACTATACTCTTTCTAGGTGTCTTAAAATGGGCCCAGGATCTGCGAGACCTCTCGACATCAAAACCAAGACTATCAACATGAACCCGGAGCATTTACCCCAATTCATCCGGTCGCCAGATTATACCTCTCCCCGGTCCATCGGTGGGAGAGGTCTGCAGAGTTTGGAGCGGCTGCACCAGATCATTTGGTCCTGGGTTTAACACACAGAAGTTGTCAATTTCACTGCAGACGAGGATGACTTTCTTATGCTAAATTGTTCATAAACATGAGAATGCGCATAAGGGGGTCGTTCTTGTATAAAGGCTTAGCTATATATGCAGCAAAGAACCCTTGGTCTTGGAGAGATAAACGCTCTTATGGAACTTCCGAAAGGAGGAATTCAAAGAGCGTCATCCCAGGAATTTGCCGAGGAAAAACTACTCCCTAGGCCGAAGACCTGATGGACCAAGTCCATGCACAGCGTGTTCTTCAAACACGTGCGTGATCATGACTTGTCCACCCAGCTGACGTTTTTCCTTCTTAAAGTCAGCTGGCCTGATGTCCGAGACTGAGAGGGGGTTTCATATTTAACTTGCCAAGATGGTGTCATTAACACTGCTAAGAATACCGTAGCAAGGTGCTCCAGGTGCAGCTTCTGGACACGTCATGTAGGATATTAATGTAAACAACACCCCGGAGACGCTCATGCACCTTTTGTCCAGCATGTCACTGTGCTGGCGAGGAGGTTGCATATATCCAACGATCACAACGCTGCCCTGAGATTTTACTGTACTACTATCTTCGTGCACCGCTACGGTATTGAGGCGTGACTTTCCAGTGCTGCCTTATCTGCCAGGAGATATTCCCCAGGTTGTTGAGAATGAGCAGTTGCAAAAATTTATTGGAACATGCTTAGTTTGCAACAACTCGGCGGATAGATCACAACAAACCTGATAATTGTGCTCTTCGACAAAGGCTTACTCGTGACATTTATGTCATTGAGTTCCTCGGCCCCGGCGAATACAACATCTCAGCCAAAGAGAGGCGAACGGAAAAGAACAGATACTATATCAGGATCTCCCTGTTTAATTATTGGCAAACTTTACCCAGGTTACCGTGTGTCAAGCTCACGTAAATGGCGTCCTGATTGTTGGCGTCCTCGGAGGGGATGAAACAAGTCTTTTTGTATCCTCACTTGCCAGAGTTCCAGCTTGCTCATCAAAGCTGAGATTCTTGGCGGTCCCAGGATGCAGAAGGCTGTCATACTAGGTTCCAGCTCCGTCTAGGAAAATGACTTTGGCCTGCTGTGATCACTAGCACCGCCTTGTTGTGCGGAGTGGTCCAGCAGTAATGAATGGAGCTCAGGCTGCAGGCCCTCGGAGGAATCGGACTCCGGGGACAACCCCTGAGCATTTAATAACATTTAATAACATAATAATATATGACAATATAATAATAATAATAATAATAATAATAATAATAATAATAATAATAACTAATAATAATAATAATAATAATAATAATAAT
>NW_025402210.1:0-2572 GCF_020080835.1 Cotesia glomerata
AACAATTAAAAGTGACAATAATCAGAATAAGAGTTTGATTATTTTTCAATAAAGTTAGATCAAAAATTAAAAAGAAGCATTGAGTTATTTTTTCGTACTGTGTTTTTTCCAAAACTACATGCAAAAACGAAAAAAGATGAAATTGTTGTTCGAGTCACATTTGAAGCAATGCATGCAATTTCAAAAACGTTGGGGCAATTAATTCAAAAACAAAATTTTTTTTAATTTATTTTCATTCCACACACCCGACTAGAATTTTAGTGAGGTATGCCGAAAAATCAGTTCGGGGCGAAGTTGGCTTTCAATTTAGGCTAGCCCAATTCGGATCTTATTTATTTTAAATTAGGCAAGCCGAACATTGGTATGCCAAAAGAATTCCACATTCGATGTAATCTCGTAATAGTTTGGCACTGCCTAAGTTCGGCATATAATGGATTGCCTAATTAGTACGAAATAACGGTAACTAAAGGTTTACCGAAGTTTGGTTCACCAAGCTCGGGCTCATTTAGGCAAACCTGTGGCAATACCTAAGTTCGGGATATCATGGATTGCCCTAATTAGTACGAAATAACGGTAACCAAAGGCTTACCGAAGTTTGGTTCACCAAGCTCGGGCTTGGAGGCAAACCTGTGGAAATGCCTAAGTTCGGTATATCATGGATACAAACTGTTATGAAATAACAGTAACCAAAAACTTACCGAAGTTTGGTTCACCAAGTTCCGGACTTCACTTCGGAAAAACTATGGCAATACTAAGTTCGGCATTTCATGGGTTTGCCAAACTGTTACGCAGAAATAACGGTAACCAAGGGTTTACCGAAACTTGGCATGCGATGATCGAGCTTCTTTAGGCAAAACAGTGGGAAATGCCTAAGTTCGGTACATGTCGTGGATTGCCAAACTGTTATGAAATAACGGCAACCTGTATTCTGAAGCTTGGTCTATCAAAATGAAACTTGACTAGGTAAGGGTCTGTGGCAAGTCCTCACTTGGGTATAATATCGGAATTCCCTAACTCGACCGTTACAGCGGTAACCAGATGTTTTGCCGAAGTGTCGGGCTTATAAGTACTATCTTGAGGCAAGAGGTCGCTCATTATCGGCGTAGCGTCGCGGTATGGTATAAGGAGCTCTCGTGCGTCGAGAGGTACAGTGTTCGAAGTCTCGCACGTTCGACATGCTAAAATTTTTAATAATTAATAATTATTAATTATAATTATTCTTAAGGCAGTGTGTGAGGTAAATTTAAGTGTTGTGTGTGACTAATGTATCTAACTCCATCATTTCCTCCCCCCTTGACCCATAAAATCGACCAATCAAAAAAAACTTCTTCATAGTAAGAAAAACCTAAAAAGCGAAAAAAAATGACCAAGAAAATATAAAAAAATAATACCCAAATAAATAAAAAAAAAAAATTTTTTTTATTTACTTAATATTTAAAAAATTTTGTCCTAAGAGTCGATATTTATATTTAAAAATTTAAAAAGTAGAATTAAAAAATAAGCATTCATTATTATTAATTTTTGCTTTATAATAAAAAATAGCTAAAAAACAAAAAGGATTCAATTTTGGATTCTTCCCGTGCGAATTTAGTTTCTGAATTGCTGCCTAGTTGGGTAGCCAAATTCCGGTTCGAATGAAGGCTTGGATAGTCACCAGCAAGTGTGGTTTCCAAACCACCGCCTAAGTCGGAAGCCAAGTTGGGCCCAAACTCGCGACTGCGTTACTTCCGGGACGTGGGCCAACTTTGGCTTCCTGGTTCAGCACGAGCACTTGGAATTCGGCATGCCTAATTCGAAACGAACCACCGCCGAACTTAAATTTCTGGTCGGGCAGTAGCAAAAAACATTTTTTATTGAATGATTTATAAACAGTAGACTTGAATGGAATGTGATACAATTTTTTTACACCTTTGAATAATTTACATATACTAAATTCAGGGAGAATTTGAGTATTCTCTCACAAGTTCATGCGTTGCTCCAAAAAATCAAAAATTAAAAATGACAATCAACCTCAAATTTTCGTTTTTTTCCAAAATTTTCAAAAAAAACATTGAATATGAATCCAAATTATCATTTTTATTTTTTTTTTCTAAAAAGTACATTTAAAAACAAAAATTTCAAAAAAAAAAAAAACATTCCAATAAGTTAATTTTCAAAAAAGTTATGGTTATTTAACAAAAAAAAAAAAGCTATTTTTTTTAAAAAACCCCTAATTTTTTTTTGGTTAGGTAAAAATTTGAAAATAATTCTGAAAATTGTTTTCAATAGGGTAGAGAAGGATACCTCAAAATTTCAGAAAAATCGAAAAGGGTCGGCGTCAAAAAGTGGTCGATTTGGCATGGAATGTCCACTTATATACTAAGCAGATTTCTTCACTTGTGAGACTTGCGATTTCTTTATGCCAATTCGATAGAATTGGGAATCTGTGCAACTCAAAACAACACTCAATTAAATTTCAAGTTTAGATCTAAAAATGCAATTCTATGGAAGCGCCCAGCGAGCGAGGCAGTAACAGCTAAATATGTGACATTAGGGTAGTTCATTTCCGCAAAATTTTTTTTTTTTTTCGGTG
>NW_025402211.1:0-2571 GCF_020080835.1 Cotesia glomerata
GTGGGTCACAGCAGGGAACGATCGTCTTGTTAGGTCAGTTAGTGTGACCAACCCATTAAAGGGGAGTTTTGTCCACGGGAACGTATTTTATTTGGCTCCTACCCTCTGTACCAGGTACAGCGAGCGTTCTCCCATCCGCTACGGGGAGACGCGCTTGGTAGCAGTTTCTCCTCTGCCCCAAGTGTGTGTGTGTGTGTGTGTGTGTGTGTGTGTGTGTGTGTGTGTGTGTGTGTGTGTGTGTGTGTGTGTGGGGGGGGGGTATGTATGTGAACCTCTCATAACTTTTGAACAGCTTAACCGATTTGGTACCATTTGAAAGGGTTCAACTTAACTTAAATTTTAAATATAAGTTGGACCGATTCGGACTGTGAAATTTTGAGAAATCTTAAAAAATCTGTGAAAAAAAATTTTTTAAATGTGGTTTTTTTTTAATAACTTTCAAACGGCTTGACTGATCAATTCCAAAAACTAATCAGCTCTTAACATCGAAAAACCACATCGATTGCCACCAAGCCAGTAAAAATCGGTTGATTCGTTCGTGAGTTATCGTTGACGAAAGAAATCGAAAAAAAGTGTTTTTTTTTCGAATTACACCAAAATTTTCGGTCTGATCAATTTGTGTTTGAAAATATATCATATAATTCAAAAAACTGCGTCAAATGCCGCCAACCGCGAGAAAATCGGTACATGCATTCAAAAGTTATTGCGGTTTGAAAATTAAAAAAATAGTGTTTTATTAAACTTCTATCAAACTTTTCAGCTCGAAGAGCTCAAAAACATAATAAGTGCGATTTTAAGCGCTCAATTACGGAAGTAGCGGGAAGTTGCAGGGATGGCCTTCAGAGTCAACCGTTTTCCTAATTTTTTTTTTTTTTAATTATTCCACTTTCCCAGGTAGGAACAGAATAAATAAATATTTATTGTTTAATGTATAAGGTAAAAGACCCCATTAGTGGCGGGGACCCCTTTAGTGGCACTTTAATTGATTTTGCTATTTATTTAATCAATTTAATGATTAATTTCTATTATGAGTATTTTATTTTTAATCTTCAAAACCTCTATATTACAGAAATCTTCAATTTTTATTTCAGGGAAAATCTTTTTAGTAAAAAAAAAATTAGAAAAACGGTAGACCCTGAAGGCCATCTGTGCAACTTCTTAATCATTTTATACCTAGGTGCTTAAAATTGCACTAATGATGTTTTTGAGCTCTCCGAGCTTAAAAATACTATTTATGTGTTATTTTGAGCTCTCTAAGCTTAAAGAGATAATTTTTCATGGTTTTGAGCTCTTCGAGCTCAAAGGTCTGATAAAAGTTTGATAAAACACAATTTTTCAAATTTTTAAACCGCAATAACTTTTGAATGAATGAACCGATTTTTACGTGGTTGGCGGCGATCGACGTGGTTTTTTATGTAAAGAGCTGATCAGTTTTTAGAATTGATCAGTAGAGCCGTTTAAAAGTTATTTAACTCATCGGGTATGATGTTGAGAAACACTAGTTTCCAAATATTTCGTCGAGGATATCTCTCGAACCAATCAACCGATTTTTACGTTCTAGGCGGCGATCGGCACGGTTTTGGCTCGCTACATTGAAAACGATCCGATAAAAAATGTCGAAGTTATGTGAAAAAAACATTTTTATCGGTTTTATTTCGTTCACGATATCCCTCGAACGAATCAACGAATTTTTGACCAAATTAGCGGTAATCGACGTGGTTTTTCAAGGTTAAGGGTGGATTAGTTTTAGAAGTTGATCGATCAAGCCGTTTAAAAGTTATTCCGAAAAAACTACTTTCAAAAATGATTTTTTTGCCAAACACCTTGACGAGATAAACCATATGTTCGATCTCACTTTTGAGCACGTTGACCGGTGGATGGACGCAGTGAACCTGCAACTGGCGCAACACAAGACTGAGGCAGTGCTTATTACCAGCAGAAAAGTGGTAGAGACCATTAAGCTGAAAGTCGGCGAACAAGAAATCACATCTGGCCATATATCCGATATCTGGGAGGCGGTGATGCTTGATTGCCGACTCAACTTTAAGCAGCAAGTGGAACACGTGAGTGCAGAAGCATCAGCAGTGGTAGCTAGCTTAGCACGACTGAAGCCAAACGTCAGAGGCCAAAAGGCAGAGCAGAAGACTACTGCTTATCATCTGTAGCCAGATGCAAAAACCAGTAGCTTACTTACGGAATATCTATCTGGGCGAACGCACTAGAGAAGTAAGAATCATGTGGAGAAAGGCTGGACCAGTCTACCGTGTGAAAGCCTTAAGAGTAGCGAGCGCCTTCCGCACAACCCAATATCTATGGAAGCAGTATATGTGATGTTTGGAACTTTGCCTCTCAGAGTCTTAGCTGAGGAAAGACGGATCGCACCAACGAAAAGAAGTCAACCACACTAAGCGCTGAGGAGCTTAGAACAGAAGAACGGCAGAAAAGCATAAGTCGATGGCAACTACGGTGGGACACTACGGTGAAGGGTAGGTGGACGCATCGTCTCATATCAAGGATCAACGTTTGGCTAAACCGGAGTCACGGTGAAGTCAACTATTATCTTACGCAGCT
>NW_025402212.1:0-2570 GCF_020080835.1 Cotesia glomerata
AGATGAAAGCTCTTGATCATCAAATCGAACTTTAATAAATTCAGGATTCATAATGATATCAAATTAATTAAAATAATTTAAAGCCAAGCCAGTTCAGAACGAAAACGGAAGTAAGACATTTTTTTTTTCATACTCTAATTCAAATTCTGAGTTTCCATTATGGAGGGTAGAGATATACCTCTACCCTCCATAGTTTCCATGTGGAGTAAGCAAGTGGCGCTACCTTCATGAGAAAAAAATTACATACTATGTATGACAGCATGATAGGGAGAGAGTGTACTACCATTGCTGCACACATGACACTACCGGGCTTCCGTACATCCCGCAGATGACAATGCCTGACAGTGAAGCACGAATTTTATTATAATTTAAACTATTTTGAATATTTATTAATTCATAATTTAAACTATTTCAATATTTTATTAATTCATAATTTAAACTATTTCAATATTTTATTAATTCATAATTTAAACATTAAAAACTGTCTAAATTAGAAAGTCCAAGCCTTATGTTGTAGAATCTTTATTGTATATTGGTAAGTGGCAATTGCAAGACACCGCCTCGTGGTCGAAAACAGCACTACTCAAAACGGGTCATGTATTCTTATGGCGGTGACGTACTTGACATCTGGCGTTAAAAAATTTAATTACTCAAAGCGGGTTTTGGCAATAGGCCTTTTTACACTAAAAAGGGTTTTTACACGGTGCCATTTACCAATAGAGAATTTCACCCCAAATCGTATAAGTTAAAAAAACTTTTTTTTTTTTATTTTCGTAATTTTTGTGATATTTTTTAGTATCCATCAAAAAACTCCTTCATATACATTTTGAGATTTTTTGTATCGCTGGTTCAAAAACGTATCGAATTAAAAAAAAAAACCCCCCTATTTTTTTTATGGTTGTTCACTCATAACTTTTACAAAAGTGGTCTAAATTCAAACATTTTTTTTTCAAAATTTTTGATTTCATATGTACTTTCCGAAAAACAAAAAAAAAATTTTTTTAATTTTTCTGTTTTTTCTTAATTTTAAAATTGCAAAGTAATTTTCGGAAAATCAAGCATATTTTGATTTTGCTGAAATTTTTTATAATAAGCTACGATATTTTCCGCAACTTTTAAACCCAATCCGATTGTGGGATCTTCGTGGCAACTAATTTTTTTCGATTTTTGAAAAAAAATTTTTTTTATTGCATGCCTTAAGCGCGCAGGTATGCTCTCTCGCCTAAAAATCGTGATTTCGATTAAAACGTGATTTTCATCATTTAAACGAAAGAAATTATGTATAAAAAGCATATTGAGATAAATAATAATAACTACAGAACACGTTAAAGAGATTTTCTTATCGATTAAATAAGATTTCTAAGGAAAAACTCGTTTTTCTGACGAATTAAATGAATAAGAGCGTGGTATTCACTAGGCTTGATACCACCACAACTTTTTCAAAAATTATTTTCATGATTTAATTTTTTTTTGTTTTATTCCTTAGGGAATTCGCCCAAACCCTTGTGAAAATTACGTGACTTTTCGGAGATTTTTTCTGCGATTTCGGCAGTCATATATATTATTTTTCATAAAATAGGAATAAAATACAGTGAAAGCTGTTAATAGTTACCCAGGTTGTCTTTCTCGCTCTTGTTAGCGTTTTATGAGAAATTGAGACAGAACTACGGTAACTTTTATCAGCTTTCACTGTACCATAAACAAGCAAAAACTATACATACATACATGATGGTATAATTACTAACTGTTTTATCACCTGTTAAGATTTTTTTAAGCTCGACCTGCAGAGGAGATAACACCACTCGTGGGAAAATTCAAACAAAAAAACGAATGAAAAAAAAGTATAGAAGTCTTCATGAAAAAGTTATCAAATCGTAATGTAAACATTCAATCTAAATAATTTGTGTATGCCATGAGCGCTTAAGGCATGCTCATTTGGATTTTCCAAGCTTTTTATCATTATTATCCGGAAGTTATTATTTATAATCCGGAAGTTATTATTTTTACCCCGTTTTACAAAAATCGTGTTTTCATCAGATCTCGATGTTTTAAGGGGTCGCTGGAAAGTTGTCCCTGATCCTGAATTTCTGGCTATACTCAGAGAGGTGGTAACAGCACTCCAATATTACTCCTTTGCCCAGAGTTCGTTTAATGAAACAGTTTTACTGTTGTTTAATCATGATGTAGATTCAATAATTACGATATTGATCAGTCTTTCGTGTAATGTGTTAGGGTAGGTCGTCAGTAAATATGTCACAAATTAGTTCTAAATATTGTTTTCTTCAATTAAAATTTAATTCGGTTTCAAAATTCTGATTAACTTGGAAACTGTTGTTCCTAAGCAGTTACTTAAAATTTGGACATTGATAATTCAAATCTTATAATCTTTGCAATTGTTTGATAAATATTAGAGAAACTTTTTCTTCACAAGATAATTTTTTTTCCAAAATTTGTCCTAAATAGTTTTAAATTTATTATTGGATTTTTTTTTTAATCAATGAATTAAGTTATACATTATTAGTATTGTTATGTCCGAAAAATAAGATCTTAAACTGCGGTAGCTGGATTAA
>NW_025402213.1:0-2570 GCF_020080835.1 Cotesia glomerata
AATTTTACAGAAATCGAATATCTTAACGTGCTTAAAAGTTATTTGAAGGAGAAGTAGTGAAAGTATGAAATTTTTAAAATTTTAAAAATGCTGTAATATCTAAACTAATTAAACGATTAAGCTCAAATTTGAACTTGACCTTCGTATTAGTCTATAGAAAAAGTTTATTGAGTTTTACTGAAATCCCTTAAGAATTGTTGACGCTATCGTCGTGACAAGCCGCGTTATATCGTATATATATATAGGTCATTCCATGTCAAATCGACCAATAGTTGGAATCGAGCCCTTTCGATTTGGATGAATTTTGGTCAGAAGTTTTCTTTCATTATAAAACGAAGTTCTGCCAAAGAAAAAAAAATAAAAAATTTTTTTTCGAAAGTATGCAAATTCTAAATTTCGCGATTTTTCCAGTTTTTCAATTTTGTTTTTGCAATATCTCGAATGCTATTATAAATACAGAAATGATTTTTCTTTTGTTTGAAAGGGGACACTTAGGGCTATTGAAAAAAAAATGGATGCGTGTACTTATGTACGCGCGTAAGAAGTTATACTTCTATGGCATCATCAAGAAATAGTTTTGAGTTTCCTGTTTTAGTTTCATACAAGTGCGAATTATATTTGTGCTGATAAATTATATTCAATAGTTAATTAAATTGAATATTTTGATTAATATTATTTATTATTCGTAAATATAAGTGAAAAAAATTGTGTTTATATACTTTTTCAAGTGCTCCAATATGACTGAGTTTAACTATCCGTATGTATTATCTATTATTATAATTTAAATATTATTATTTAATTTTATAAATACTCAATATTATAAGATTCGTAATTTTAAATATTCATTATTGATTACTTAATATTTTAAAAGTAAATAAGTAAATTTAATAATAAATCCAAAAATTCAATAGTTTTAAACTTAAATTCATTCATTTTTCAAATAATGATTATTTTCTTAATTTAATATTCACTTTTCATTTTCATCAAAAAGTTTTCTTCAGATTTGTTCATTGATTTTTATAAATATCCATTATTTATTCTATTCAATAATAATTATTAAAAATTAATATTTTAATATGATGTTCAGCTTTAATTTTTATCACAAATTTTTTATTAAATGTTTTATTATATTGATTTCTTTATTTTGTAAATAGTGAATAACCAATAATAAATATTTAACATTAATAATTAAAAAATATTTAGTATTAATTATATTAAATTATAATATTTTAATTTATATCATTAAATAATACATATGGATAGTTAACCTCGGTTGGAGCACTTGAAAAAATATTTAAGCACAATTTTTCTCACTAATATTTACGTATAGTGAATAATATTAATGGAAATGTTCAATTTGAATCACTACTGAAGATAATTTATTAGCAGATATATAATTTGCGCTTGTATGAAACTAAAACACGTGTTGTGAATTTATAAACTAGAAACATGTGGATAAATATTATAAATATTAAAACAGTGATTAGAGACGACGAGCTTGCCAACATACGCGACTAATAGAGGTTCTATTTCTATTTTGTTAGTAGCTTTTTTTTCAAGATTTGATAAGCGGTTTATCAGGCAGCTTCAACCTGTTACTTTTGTGTTACAGTGAAGCGTGCGCATCTTAAAATTTTACTCCCATCATTTTTTCATAACGCGCCTAAAGAATTATAACTTTAAAAAAAATTATCGACTGTTCTCCATAGTTTGAGTATATCTATATTTTTATTTTTTATATACATATACATAAAACTCAATAGGGGTGAACCAAGTCAACTATGTGATGCTCTGGATTGCGTTAAGCATGTGACACTACTTGTAGCGAAGCGCGAATTTAAACATTTTTTCCGAATTTGAAATTCTAGTTTTACACGCCTTATAAATATTTTATTATTTTGTTTTTTGTATTTTATTTTAATCAATTTTAGTGTGGAAAATGAGATAATAAGACGTGCACTTTTGGATTTTCGAAACTATTTTTCTTTTGCGTTGGAATATTGGACGCTACTCATTGCTAACGTTCGCGCTAACCTGTTACATCTATACCACGCACATGCGTTTGATTGCCACGCATTCGCTCTGTCTCTTTCTATTCCCCCTTTCCAGGAGCGTTGAACGTTTAACGCAATAGTGCTTTCTTACCTCCTCCATGGTAACGTTAAACGTTTAACGCAACCTTTTTAGTAGTCGCATAAGAAGTATAAATTCAAAAAATATTTTTGAAAAATGCCAAATTGGTCAAATTTTGAATTTTTGAAAATCGTCAAAAATGAAGACCACCATTAAAATTTTGGGTCAATTTTTAACTTCCCGCTAAGAAAATCGAAGATTTTCAAAAATCGGGAAGTTATTGTTTTTACCCCGTTTTACGAAAATCGAAATTTTATCGAATCTCGACGTTTCGAGGTCCTAGAAAGTTTCCCTGATTATTCCCGCGATGGTGTCTGTAGGTCGGTAGGTGTGTGTGTGTGTGTGTGTGTGTGTGTGTGTGTGTGTGTGTATGTGTGTGTGTGTGTGTGTGTGTGTGTGTGTGTGTGTGTGTGTGTGTGTGTGTGTGTGTGTGTGTG
>NW_025402214.1:0-2568 GCF_020080835.1 Cotesia glomerata
CTTAATTCTGTTAGCTGGAATTAAGTGAGCTACGGAAGTATCTACACATATGTTTTATCGTTGTGTTGTTACTTGCCGTTAGCTAATCAACGATCTCTAGATGTACGTTTCATCACTGTATCAGAGTAATTTTGTTTCAGTCCCGTGTAACTTGAGCATAGATATTTTTAACTTCTCGCTCAGAAAATTGAAAATTTTCAAATATCGAAAAGTTATCGGTTGTACCCCGTCTTTCGAAAATCGAGTTTTCATCAGATCTCGACATTTTAAGGTCCGCATGTATGTGTGTGTGTTTTTTAAACTTCCCGCTAAGAAAATCGAAGATTTTCAAAAATCGGGAAGTTATTGTTTTCACCCCGTTTTGCAAAAATCGAGTTTTCATCAGATCTCGACGTTTGAAGGTCACAGAAAGCTTTCCTGACTATCCCCGCGAGGTTGACACTATGTCGGTATGTATGTATTTATGTATGTGTGTGTGTGTGTGTGTGTGTGTGTGTATGTGTGTATGTGTGTGTGTGTGTGTGTGTGTGTGTGTGTGTGTAAGTATGTGAATCGCTTATAACTTTTGAACGATTGAACCGATCGAAATCTACCAAACGGCGTTCCAAAGAGTTCCCTCAAACTTACATTTTCTATGAATGTAAATCGATTCAGACCGATAGATTTTAAGAAATTTTGAGAAATCTAAAAAAAATCGGAAAAAATTTTTTTTGAAAGTGGTTTTTTTGGAGTAACTTTTAAACGGATTCATCGATCAACTCAAAAAACTGATCCGCCCTTGAGCTTAAAAACCACGTCGATCACCGCTAATCCGGTCAAAGTCGGTTGATTTCTTCGAGAGATAGCATGAACGACAGAAAACCGAAAAAAGTGTTTTTTTCGTATAACTTCGATATTTCTTTTCAGAACGTTTTTGGTAAAATAAAATAATTTTTAAAGATTAAAAAACCGCGTTGATCGCCGCCAAAAACGTGACAATCGGTCAGATGGTTCGAGAGATATCCTTGACGAAATATTTGAAAACAAAAATTTTTTCAACATACCTCCGACATTTTTTGAATTAACTTTCAAACAGCTCTACCGATCGATTTTAAAAACGAATCAGCTCCTAACATTGAAAAACCACGTCGATCGCCGCCAGTTCGGTCAAAATCGATTCATTTGTACGTAAGTTATCGTTGAGGATAGAAAACCGAAAAAAGTGATTTTACAGAATTACTCCAAATATCCTGGTTCGATCAATCTAAACTTATATAATCTTTATGGGGCATAGAAAACTGCATCAAATGCTGCTAACCGCGTGGAAATCGGTTCATTCATTCAAAAGTTATTGCGGTTGGAAAATTAAAAAAATTGTGTTTTATCAAACTGCTATTATGAGAGTTTTGAGCTCGGGAAGCTCAAAATGACAAAAAAATCATACTGTTGAGCTCGCAGAGCTCAAAAACGTAATGTGTAATTTTGAGCGCTTAAGTATAAAATGAGCGGGAAGTTGCAGGGATGGCCTTCAGGGTCTACCGTTTTTCTAATTTTTAACTTTCCGCTAAGAAAATTGAAAATTTCAAAAAATCGGGAAGTTATTGGTTTTACGCCGTTTTTCGAAAATCGAGTTTTAACCAGATCTCGACGTTTTAAGGTCCTAGGAAGCTTCCCTGACTATTCCCGCGAGGGTGTCACTGTTCAGGTGTGTGTGTGTGAAACATCATCATCATCATCATCAACACACACCTGCGGCAGAGGAAAAACTGCTACCAGGCGCGTCTCCCCGTAGTGGATGGGAGAACGCTCGCTGTCCTTGCATGACACTAAGTCTCTTAGTTAATAAGGTACAGAGGGTAGAAGCCAAAGAAAATATGCTCCCGTGGACAAAACTCTCCTTCCCCCCTTTAATGGGTTGGTTACACTAACTGACCTAGTAAGACGATCGTTCCCTGCTGTAACTCACTGGAAGTGTCCGGAACCCGTGTCAATTATTTCCAACGATGCGGGCCTCGGCTGATGTGAGCTTGCTCTGCTGAGGTGTAAGTTGCAGTAGTCGATTAGGAGCCAGTCACTTCGGGCCTTGATCAGGAAGTACGAAGTAAGTGTTAAATATCGGAATCTTCACCACCCCGAGCGAGTCGAGTCCGTCCGTGTATTCCGGGACTGGCTAAGTGTCGACTAGGCCTCAGGGAACTGTAGGGTAGGAGTAGGGTAGGAGTACTATCTCCGAGGGTACACCCGTTCCTAGTTATGATAACACGCTCCACGCCGTACGATGCGCTAGTAAATCAAAAAGTAAGATTGGGAAAAAGTACAGTCTAAGAAGGAGAAGAGGAAGCTAGCTAGAGAGCAAGTCTCAAAGCAGCCACCGAAGGAGTCCAGGCCAGAGCCTAAGCGAAAAAAAACTTAGGTGTAAATTAGGAGTAAATTTGCTACTTGCTACTTGTTACTTGCTACTTAATATTAAAAATACATTAGAAATAAACTCTCTTTGTTGCTGTAAGATGGACAGCGGGGTTGTAGGTCCACCTCAGTATACCCCTACCGTGCGGTGTGTAACATAATAACATAACATAATAACATAAC
>NW_025402215.1:0-2567 GCF_020080835.1 Cotesia glomerata
TTTACCATCAGTCGGTAAAACAGGAAAATACCGAAAAGCGCGGATTTGGACGAATAAGTGTGGCTACCATATTGTATTTACAGAATACACATGACTTTGGGTTTATTGCGGTTGAAACGGAAATAATCGATTTTCCGAGTGAGGGTACTTTTTGAAAGTATTTGAATCGACTTTATTTCTTTAAGAACATTATTTTGAGTATTATTTTCATAGAAATCACTGTATAAACATAGCTTGCACGATTTCTGATGGTTATACCACTGTTTCACCATCAGTCGGTAAAACAGATTCCTTTTTTACCATCAGTCGGTAAAACAGGAAAATACCGAAAAGCGCGGATTTGGACGAATAAGTGTGTCTACCATATTGTATTTACAGAATTACACATGACTTTGGGTTTATTGCGGTTGAAACGGAAATAATCGATTTTCCGAGTGAGGGTACTTTTTGAAAGTATTTGAATCGACATTATTTTTTAAAGAACATTATTTTGAGTATTATTTTCATAGAAATCACTGTATAAACATAGCTTGCACGATTTCTGATGGTTATACCACTGTTTTACCATCAGTCGGTAAAACAGATTCCTGTTTTACCATCAGTCGGTAAAACAGGAAAATACCGAAAAGCGCGTATTTGGACGAATAAGTGTGGCTACCATATTGTATTTACAGAATTACACATGACTTTGGGTTTATTGCGGTTGAAACGGAAATAATCGATTTTCCGAGTGAGGGTACTTTTTGAAAGTATTTGAATCGACTTTATTTCTTAAAGAACATTATTTTGAGTATTATTTTCATAGAAATCACTGTATAAACATAGTTTGCACGATTTCTAATGGTTATATCACTGTTTTACCATCAGTCGGTAAAACAGATTCCTGTTTTACCATCAGTCGGTAAAACAGGAAAATACCGAAAAGCGCGGATTTGGACGAATAAGTGTGGCTACCATATTGTATTTACAGAATTACACATGACTTTGGGTTTATTGCGGTTGAAACGGAAATAATCGATTTTCCGAGTGAGGGTATTTTTCGAAAGTATTTGAATCGACTTTATTTCTTAAAGAACATTATTTTGAGTATTATTTTCATAGAAATCACTGTATAAACATAGCTTGCACGATTTCTGATAGTTATATCACTGTTTTACCATCAGTCGGTAAAACAGATTCCTGTTTTACCATCAGTCGGTAAAACAGGAAAATACCGAAAAGCGCGGATTTGGACGAATAAGTGTGGCTATCATATTGTATTTACAGAATTACACATGACTTTGGGTTTATTGCGGTTGAAACGGAAATAATCGATTTTCCGAGTGAGGGTATTTTTCGAAAGTATTTGAATCGACTTTATTTCTTAAAGAACATTATTTTGAGTATTATTTTCATAGAAATTACTGTATAAACATAGCTTGCACGATTTCTGATAGTTATATTACTTCTTTACCATCAGTCGGTAAAACAGATTCCTGTTTTACCATCAGTCGGTAAAACAGGAAAATGCCGAAAAGCGCGTATTTGGACGAATAAGTGTGGCTATCATATTGTATTTACAGAATTACACATGACTTTGGGTTTATTGCGGTTGAAACGGAAATAATCGATTTTCCGAGTGAGGGTATTTTTCGAAAGTATTTGAATCGACTTTATTTCTTAAAGAACATTATTTTGAGTATTATTTTCATAGAAATCACTGTATAAAACTAGCTTGCACGATTTCTAATGGTTATATCACTGTTTTACCATCAGTCGGTAAAACAGATTCCTGTTTTACCATCAGTCGGTAAAACAGGAAAATACCGAAAAGCGCGGATTTGGACGAATAAGTGTGGCTATCATATTGTATTTACAGAATTACACATGACTTTGGGTTTATTGCGGTTGAAACGGAAATAATCGATTTTCCGAGTGAGGGTAATTTTTGAAAGTATTTGAATCGACTTTATTTCTTAAAGAACATTATTTTGAGTATTATTTTCATAGAAATCACTGTATAAACATAGCTTGCACGATTTCTAATGGTTATACCACTGTTTTACCATCAGTCGGTAAAACAGATTTCTGTTTTACCATCAGTCGGTAAAACAGATTTCTGTTTTACCATCAGTCGGTAAAACAGGAAAATACCGAAAAGCGCGTATTTGGACGAATAAGTGTGGCTATCATATTGTATTTACAGAATTACACATGACTTTGGGTTTATTGCGGTTGAAACGGAAATAATCGATTTTCCGAGTGAGGGTATTTTTTGAAAGTATTTGAATCGACTTTATTTTTTAAAGAACATTATTTTGAGTATTATTTTCATAGAAATCACTGTATAAACATAGCTTGCACGATTTCTGATGGTTATACCACTGTTTTACCATCAGTCGGTAAAACAGATTCCTGTTTTACCATCAGTCGGTAAAACAGGAAAATACCGAAAAGCGCGGATTTGGACGAATAAGTGTGGCTACCATATTGTATTTACAGAATTACACATGACTTTGGGTTTATTGCGGTTGAAACGGAAATAATCGATTTTCCGAGTGAGGGTACTTTTTGAAAGTATTTGAATC
>NW_025402216.1:0-2564 GCF_020080835.1 Cotesia glomerata
GATTATTCTTTAATTTCACTAATGATAATTGATATTTCACTAATAAACCAAAATAATTTAGCATTCAATACTCTTTCGTTTCTTCTAAGTCGACCTATGACCTATTACAATGATGATAAATAATATTTTATCCATTAGCAGGAATAAAATAGCTGTTCAACATTTTTTAATCCGTCTGAGTATATTTATTAATTTTACTTACAATAATTAATATATTTCAATTAATTAAACCGAAATAAACGCAGCCATCGATACTCTCTCGATTTCTCTCAAGTCAACCTATGACGTATGTTAATAATAATAATTAATATTTTTTATCGATTCAACCAAAATATAATTGGTACTCTTGTTCTTTTTGAGTCAACCTGTGAATTATTATGTTCATTATAATTACTATATTATGCATTTGCCGGAATAAATCAGCTGTTAGACATTTTTTGACCCGTCCATGTCGATAATTTATTGATTTTACTAATAATAATTGATATTTAACTAATTAATCAAAATGAATCAGCCTTTTATACTCTGTCGTTTCCCTTAAGTCAACATGTGACTTATTTTGATTATCATAAATATTATAATAAGTATCATTATAATTATAAATGATTATCATAATAATTCTAATAAAAAAATATTATTCTAATGATTATAATAAGTACTATTCTAACCATTAGCTAGAATAAATAAGCTGTTGAACTTCTTTTGACCCGTCTGAGTTCATAATTTATTAATTTTACTTATTATAATCGATATTTCACAAATTAACCGAAATAAATGAGCTATCGATACTCACTCGTTTCCTTTTAGTCGACCTTTGACTTATTCTAATAATAATGATCAATATTTCATCAATTAATGAAAATAAATGGGCGATCGATAATCTCTTGAATCTTATAAGTCAACCTATTAATTAATTAAATAATAATAATTGTTATTGAATTATTCAATCAAAATAAATAGGCTATTGATACTCTCTCGGATCCCTTGATCCAACTTGAGGTTTAATTGTTAAAAATAATGACTATTTTATACATAAGCCGCAACAAATTAGCTGTTAAACATCGTTTGACCTGTCCAAAATTATAATTTTTAATTTTTACTAATCAAAATTAAAATTTGTTTGTTAATTAACCGAGATCAATGAGCCATTACTACTCTCTCGTTTCCTTTCAATCGACCTATAATTTATATTGATAATAATGATTGATATTTTATTAATTAACTAAAATAAATGAGTGATTGATACTCCCTCGTTTCTTCTAAATTGAACTATAACTAATTTTGATAATAGTAATTCAGATTTTATCAATCAGCCAGAATAATTTGGCAATTAATATTCTGTCATGTCCCTTGTACCAACCTGTGACTTAGTCTTATTATATTATTTACTATTGTATTCATTTGCCAAGATAAATCAGCTTTTAAACATCTTTAGACCCATCGAAGTTGATAATTTTTAAAGTTCACTAATAATAATTGATTTGTCACGAAAGAAAAATAATAAATGAGCCTTCGATTCTCTCTTGTTACCTTTAAGTCTAGCTATGATTCATTTTAATAATAATGATTAATATTTCATCAATCAACCAAAATAAATGGGCAATCAATATTCTCTTGTATCTTCGAAGTCGGCCTCTGACTTATTTTAAAAATCATCATTAATATTTTAACAAATAACCGAAAAAAATGGGCCGTCGATACGTTCTCGTTTCAGTTGAGTCAACCTATGACTTTATTTAATGCTAATAATCACTTTTTTATCCAATTGCATTTATAAATCAGCTGTTAAATATATTTTGTTAGTGCTGAGTTGATAATTTATCAATTTTACTAATAATTATTAATATTTTATTGATTAACCGGAATAAATGGGCCATCGATACTTTCCAATTTCCTTTGAGTCATTCCGTGAGTTATTTCTATAATCATAATTACTATTTTATGCATAAGCCAGAATAAATCAGCTGTTAAATATCTTTCGACCCGATCGAGTTGATAATTTAATGATTTTACCAGTAATAATTGATATTTCAGTAATTTACCGGAATAAATTAGCCTTGTACTCTCTCCGATCCCCTTTAAGTCGACCCAAAGAAGACTTAATTTAATGATAATAATTAATATTTTATCAATTAACCAAAAAAATTGGCTTGAAACGATATTGTCTCGTTCACTTATAAGGATTGAACTTATGCTTTGATTTAATAATAATAATGGATATTTGATTAATTAATCATATCAAATAAGTGATCGATACACCCTCGTTTCTTCTAAGTTGACTTATTACTTATTTTAATAATAGTAATTAGATTTTATCAATCAACCAAAATAATTTGGCCATTAATATTGTCATATCCCTTGAACCCTTGAACTTGTAACTTAGTCTAATTATAATATTTACTATTTTATCCGTTTGCCAATATAAATCAGCTTCTAAAATTCTTTAGACCCGTCCATAATTTTTAAATTTTACTAATAATAATTGATTTTACACAAATGTACCGAAATGAATGAGCCTTCGATACTCTCTCGTTTCCTTTAATCTAACCTATGATTCATTTTAA
>NW_025402217.1:0-2562 GCF_020080835.1 Cotesia glomerata
AAAATTCACGCTGCGCCTTAGCGTTGTGCACGTACTCCAGTTTTTTGGTCAGTAAATTGTTTCGAGAACCCTTTGTCAGATGAGGACTATCGAACAACGGAACAATTTCCAAACCACGCCATAGAATAGTATTATCTGAAAAGAATGAGTGATATTTGTAAAATTATACATAATTGTTGAAGAGAATAACAAACAATGAAGTTCGTATAGAAAAAGTATACTTGAATTTTTTACCTGGATTTTGTTTTTGTTGGAACCTTAATCTGTTAGACTGTAAAATTAAATCTTTTACAGCCTTAACATTATTGGTTCCCTGGTCACAAACCGTCGCCACGGGAACTAGTCCACAATCAATTACTTCATCGAATACTAATTTGATAATCCTAATTAATTCGGGTGGATTAGTTTGACCTTCACAAAACCCATGATAGATAGGGACAAACCAATCATCACGATTTGCCGAATGAGCAGCAACCACAATGACATGATCGGCAAATTTAATTGTCCTCTTGTATCCAAAATCTTCGAATCCAAAAATTTTATCTTTTGAATGATCGTAATGCAAATGCGGTGCCGTTGCAGCTTCATCCCAAATTATTGTCACATATCTATCCAATGAAGATGCCAGACGTTCACCTTCATTACGTAGGTGACGTGCAATAACTGGAGCTATTCCTGTATCGAAGTTCATCCTGTCAAGAACTTTTTTCAAAGTTCCAGGACTAGGAAGAACAAACAGATCAGACAATAGCTTATAAGCCGTTGGAGACCGTTCGTGTATGATCAATGACAACAGCTTCTGCGGTGTTGAAAAACGTCTAGCCTAAAATAGTAAAAGAGATAAGTTAATGTAAAATTTTACGAGAAACAATCTATATATACAGAAAAAAAAATTTCTTACTTCAAAAAAATTTTGAGGCAAACCGAAATTATTTTGCAGCAAGAAAATTTACCTTTGAGTCAAGATTTTTTTCTTTCTGTATAAGAATTTATATAATTAAAATAATCGTAAGCTTTACCTGTGGATTTTTTCCAGTGTTTTCAAACTGCATTTGGATAAAAATATTCTGAATCGCTGACAGCGATGAATTATCAGTCAGCAGTAACGATTTTTTTAATCGTTTGACTTCTTTACATTTTTTTTTTATATTTACACATGACAACAGAAGTTTTAATTTTCTGCACACGGAGAGCTTCAGTTAAGCTCGCAATTTTAAGCTGATAAGCTGAGCTATTATCAACAATGTTATTAATATTATTATTATTACTGTTATTTACACTATAGTTATTTACACTAGTAAGATTACCATTGTCATCATAATTATTTACACTATTAGGATTATTATTGTCATTATAATTATTAACACTGCTAGGGTTTCCATTGTCATCGACTGCAGACGGCAAACTGCAGACAGCATCTTGAACAATGTCATCATTAGATACAGATAACATGGATACATCTGAATTATTTACACTAGAATTACGCACTTCCATATCAGCAGTATTAGTGTCAGAAATCCCACTTAAATCACAAAACTGCAAAGTGGAATTTCCATTAACGTCACGAGTAATAGCATTAACATTAACGTCCGGGTAGCGTCTTTAATTAGACATCTTCGTACGCCAGTTAATTTAATCATTGCATCTGAAAAATGTTTATAACATATGCGATATTTATAAAGATTTTCAGATGAAACATCATATAAATGAGGCTCGCACTTAATCATCTCCTCCATGTCCAATGCACCGGATCTCATCCTTCGGAAAATAATGACTCTGGTCATTTTTTCCGGATGAACATCCTAACACAGCACACTTCCACGGCATTTTATATAATTTAATTATATAAAATAATTGCCAACAATAATATTAAATTATAAATAAAAGAGATTGTAAATAAGTAAGGTTGCGTTGACGCGGATTCAATCGGAGTTTTCTATTGTTTGGGAATCGAACAAATTACGATCGCAAGCAGCGCGGCGGGTGAGTATGCATGTATGCATATTAATATATGTGGGAGAAAAGTACAAATCTATAGCCGATTAGACATTTTAACACATAATCGCGCCAAGTATTTGTATATAAATATAATAAAAAAGATTGTGTGCTCTATTTATGTGTTTGAGTTAGTAGCTACTATTATTTGCGAATAAGAATTAAAGGAAAAATATTTTTGTTTATTATTAAATGGAATTAATAATTAAGAGCGGGATTAAATAAAATTATAGTACTGAAATAAACCAGACTTATCTAATTATTTTTCGAATTCTAATATTAAATTAATTATAATAAAAAAATATTTCTGAGGCCCACATTTTTTATTTATTTTGTTATTGTTTGTATATATGTATATAGAATTTGTAAATATAAATATTAAGTGTATATAAATATGTATATTTTACTGTTTATATGTAAATATGTATATGTATTTAATAATAATATTTATTTTTAGCATATATAGATGTCAATTATATAAAAATAAGAATAACAAAATATATTTTATTATTATTAAATAAGTATTATTAATTAATATATTTATATTTACTTTAAAGAATTCAATTT
>NW_025402218.1:0-2561 GCF_020080835.1 Cotesia glomerata
AAAGAAACGACTTACGTTTATAATGAGACCGAAGTGGCTTACCCCCCACTCGCCCTAACGGCTCGTGAGGGTGTGCGTGCTCGGCCCCATAACAAGCAACGCCGTTTCTTAGACTCCGTGTCTCAATTTTTAAGCCCTGGGAATGCCTCACTTCGCACATATGCGTCCAGCATATCTATTTATCATTTCTATGGTAACTACTCGTCAAATTTTTAATGATATAAAATAGAAAATTTTATTGATAAAAACACCCTGAATAATTTCTTCCGGAAGCTCATTCAAAATTAATGACACGGACCTGGTAATTAATAGACATACGAATTCACATTGTACGCGTACACGTTATGGCTAATCCTGAACCAATAAGGAATCAGGGGCCGCTTTTTCGATTAGTATTGATATGAATTTTTTGATACTAAACTAACTTAATTTTATTCATCAATTTGATATTATAAGATAAATGAAAGCAAGCAAGAGTTGAAGAAAAAGAGAAAAAAGACACTTGAAGCGTAGTAGCTCACTCAGTAGAAAGAGTAAGAGAAAATCCGAACAAAAACAGTTTCACTGTAAAAAAATTGCGCCAAGTCCACGTTCATAAAACTCATCTCAATAACATTTGCACTTTACAAAAAAAATTAGGCTCGTTTAATAATTTTCATTCTCTACAAAAAGATGTGAAATACAAAAAAATACCAAGAAACCGTCATAATGTTGAAAAAATTGAAAAAAAATTTGTTGAAAATTAAAAAGTACGATAAAAAAATTTTTTTTTTTATTTTTTAATTTTCAACAGATTTTTTTTCAATTTTTCCAGCCAGCATTATGACGGTTTCTTGGTATTTTTTTTTGGCACATTCCAATTATCTTTGTAGAGAATGAAAATTATTAAAACGAGCCTAATTTTTTTTTTTTTGTAAAGGGTGCTAAATGTTGATGAGATGAATTTTATGAACGTGGACTTGGCGCAATTTTTTACAGTGAAACTGTTTTTGTTCGGATTTCAGTATTTTTTGTAATTATAATAAAATTGACAGAATTTTAATTTAATACATTTCCGGTGGAAAACTATCCCCTTTAAGCTATAGTTCATGTAAAAGTTATTCTTGTGCCGCCTGGCGTGTGTAATTACAAGCTGTCAAATATCTTTTTTCACTGTAGTTTCCCATCTATTATAAAGATTAGCATGCATCCTTATATTCCCATTTGGATCTCTGGCCGTCCGCTTTTACATAAGAAAAAAAGTTAAAATCTAAAAATCTGCGGTCGCTATAGTTTGTGCTGATTATTTTTTAATAATTTTATTGTCTCGGATGAAAAGCAGCTTAACTGGAGAGCCGCGTAACATGTTTCGAGAGATCTGGGTTCGATTCCCCAGTATGAGGCTGTCTGATTATTTTTCAATTACGGAAAAATTCCTCACTGAGTAGGTCCTTTACACTATCCGTTCTTTCCCAACTCCTTAAAATTTGCTTTAATATGAGAGGAAACTATTCTTTTATTTCGTAAGATGGACGGTGGCGTTGTTTTGCTCGGTGGGTCTTATATACGTGACCTGAATAAAGTAGTCAGTACTTGTCTCAGATAGCTTTATACTGGAGAGCGCTTGGCGCGTAACCGAAGAGATCTGGGTTCGATTCCCAGTCTGGGCTGTCTGATTATTTTTTCAATTACGGAAAAAATTCCCACTGAGTAGGTCCCCCCCTTTCCCCTATCCGTTGTTTCCCAACTCCCACTTAAAATTTGCTTTAATATGGCTACATGAACTACTATTATAAAATATCCTATATGAAAAAAATCAAAAATAAATTTGAAAAAAATTTGTAACCTCAAAAAACCATTCTGCTTACGGTATATACACACTCGGTAGTCTGGCTTGAGAACGGAACTTGGCGCCAGACTCTATCGAGTCTGTTGATTTTTCATTTTTCTATTTTATATCTTTTGTAAAGAAAAAAAAAAATTTTTTTCCTTAATAGTCTTATGAACGTGGACTTGGCGCGATTTTCTTACAGTGAAACTGTTTTTGTTCGGATTATAATTACTATTATTGTTGTTGTTATTATGATTACCAATATTATTTATTGTTATTATGATATTGTTGTTAGTAAATGACACAATGTATCAAACGCATAGTTTATTACTTTCAGTATTATAATTACTATTATTGTTGTTGTTATTATGATTACCAATATTATTTATTGTTATTATGATATTGTTG
Organism: Cotesia glomerata; assembly: GCF_020080835.1. NCBI lineage: Eukaryota > Metazoa > Arthropoda > Insecta > Hymenoptera > Braconidae > Cotesia > Cotesia glomerata. The sequence goes on from NW_025402218.1 coordinate 2,219, forward strand.
TTAGTAAATGACACAATGTATCAAACGCATAGTTATGTTACGTATTATCAAGAGATTAAGATTATTTAAAACCCGCTCAATTGAATGACAGTGCCATCTACAGGCAACAACCATGAGATTATAGAATGTACACTATCTTCAATGAAAATTCCCCAGACACTGAACAGCTGGTTTATCCCAAGAAAGTAGAACTCGAACAACGTTTAGTCTGTTGTGTATTTAGACTGGTTAATAAATATTATGTAAGAAATATCATCGTTTCAAACTTCGCTCAATTAACAAGTAGTGCCACCTACAGGCAACAATCATCAAGACGTTTGTAGTATCTGTACATTGCTCGAAC
>NW_025402219.1:0-37191 GCF_020080835.1 Cotesia glomerata
AGGTACATGATTGTATATGAACATACACATACAACAATTTACACATACATCCATGTAAACATATAAACTTAAAAGATATAATATATTTTAATACATGAAACATTGTACTATTTTATATTTACTAATCATAGATATGCCAGCTTTAATTTGTTAGTGTGAACTACTTTGGTTCTGGGAAGGAGTTAATTGGTTGTTACGTTCCCATTGTTGAAAACCTCTGTAATTTTATACGGGCCGGTATAATTGGGGTCTAGTTTATTTGTCTTCGAATCGTTTACTAAAAATGCCCAGTCTCCTTCCGGTAAATTCTTTAGGGTTGACTCTACGATCATAATACTCTTTGGATTTTAATTTTGCTCTTTCTAAATTTGCAGCAGCTTTTGATTGTGTTTCTCTTAATTTTATTACTAGATCTCCTAAATAATCGATGTAAGTTTTATCGTTACTCTCGCGAATAAAGCTTGATGGAAATTTGGCAAACTGTCCAAATATTAATTCATGTGGGGTAAATCCTGTACCTTCATGGATGGAGGTATTATAAGAAAACATTGCATACTTTAACCAGGTATCCCAATCCCGATTTTGGTCAATAAAATGTCGAAGATATTCAACCAATACTAAATGACTTCGTTCTAAAGAACCATTTGTTTGTGGATGAAAAGCAGTGGTCTGGAATTTCCTGATTTTAAATAATTTTTTGCTAAATGTTTCATAACTAGTCCTGTAAAGTTTTTACCTTGATCCGTGAGAATAGATTCAGGGCAACCGAATATGCAAATGAAGTTTTCAGCAAAGACTTTAGCAATATTTTCAGCGGTAGCTTCTGCTAAAGGAATGGCTAATGAATATTTAGTTAAATTATCTTGAATGGTTAGTACATATTTATTACCAGAGTTGGTTATCGGTAGTGGCCCCACGATATCGAGAGCAATCTTTTCAAATGCAACTTGTGGTGTGTCAGTTATTATCATGGGTTGCCTTGTCTTAACACGTACTAATTTATTTCTTTGACACAAAATACATTGTCTAATAAAATTTTGAACCTCAGTCTTCATGTTTTCCCAATAATATTGTTGCCTTATACGACCGTAGGTTTTATGACACCCTTATGACCCCCTACTGCTGATTCATGTGTTTCTCGTATAATTTCTGGTCTGCGCTCGACCGGAGGAACTTCGATTTGGTTTAAACAAAGTGTTATGTAGTACCCTTCTGGAAATGTTTTAGTTAAATGTGATTTTATGTTACCCCATGGTAATTTATCTAATCCATCCCCCGTTCTTGCTATTCTAACTGTTTTTACATCAAAATAGTCCATTGCTTCTTTTTAATTTAGTTATACCCGTAAGAACGTCATTTAACTGGGTCCTATCTTCTATTTTTAATTTAACTATTACCGTAAAAATGTGAAGGTTTCTCTTTTTAGAAATTATTACTTGACCTATTTCTACCTGGTCAGGAAATTCCGCTACGTTAATAAAATTTTTATTTATAAGTTCTTGAGTTATTTGGGTTTTGATTTAAAATCGGCTGACCAAAAATGAGCAATATTATCTTTTTCATAAATATACCATCTCTAGTTTCGGAGAACACGTCGGGTAATGTTACCCTTTTTAAACGCTTTGGAGGTTGGGTGGCGTTTTCGGGGATTTTATCAATTTCTTGTCAGAGGGTAAAGATCATCATCAGAAACGGGTTCGGGAAAAGAATCGTCACTGTCGGAATCATCTCTCTCACTAGCTGCAGCAGGATACAAAAGAAACCTGACGCTCACAACTATCTACACTTGTTGTTTCTTTAACTTCAACTCCATTTGACTCTATCTCACTTCTTTTAGATGACTCAAATGTTAGTACTTCAGCATGCACATTCAATATTTCTCTTACATCAGACATATCGAGGGGAGGACGTCCTCACTGGCATCTCTTGCATGGGGAGCTCACAACCCCATGCTAACTTTGAGCTTGGTATAACTATTGCGGGTGCGTTATGCATCCATGCCAGGAGCTCTTTGCGACCTTTCTGAAGGGTATGCTCGTTTTGGATCAACAACCGGTCTCCCTGAGCCCAGAGTACTGGCTCCGTTCGGGGCACAACTTCGTCTTTGACGTCAGGTCGACAGGTCGTCGGGGAAAGCATCACTCTCCTTCTGAATTTTTCTGGCTTTAACTTTAACTTTGATGCCTTAAACAATCTTTGGGGTAAATCATTCTTCTCAACAGTCTTTTAAATCATTTGACTGCTTAAACTTGCTGAGCTCATCTTCAAAGAAGTGGTTCATTAAATTTTGTACTTTTAGTCAATAAAATATTAACTAAATTTATATTAGCAGGATTTCTAGAGAGCATCAGCATTCGCATTTAATCGGCCTGGCTTATAAATGATATCGTACTGATACTCTCGTAATTTCAATAGCCAGTGTAGAAGTCGTGAGGTAGGGTCCTTAATTCTATGAGCCCAAACTAAAGGTCTATGATCAGTGACTAAATAGAACTTTTACCATACAAGTAAGGTCGATAGTGTTTTACCGCAAAAACAATTGCAAATAACTCTTTTTCGATAACGGAATAGTTTAACTCTGCTCGCTTTTAGGAGTTTTGAGGCATAGGCAACGGGAAGATCTTTTCCGATCTCACCTTGACTTAGAACAGCACCGAGAGCATAGAAAGATGCGTCGGTAGTTACAATAAAAGGTTTTGTGAAATCGGGAAACTTTAGAATGGGTTCTTGACATAACAAATCTCGGAGATTTTCAAAGGCCTTTTGTCTTTCGTCAGACCAACGAAAAGGTTGCCCTTTCTTCAATAGTTGAGTAAAGGGGCGAGATATTGATGCAAAATTAGGTATGAACCGGCGATAATAGCCTGTTAAGCCCAAAAACTCTCTTATTTTCTTTGCATTAGTAGGGACAGGGAAGTTTTGACTGAACTTATTTTGCCAGGATCGGGACTCAACCCATCCTGACTAATTATGTGACCTAGGTAAGTGACGCTTGTTTGAAGAAACCGACATTTATCCGTTTGTAACAATAGCCTAGCCGTCTGTAGCCTTCCCAACAACTTAATTACTTTTCTTTCATGCTCTTCTAATGAACTAGCGTAAACAACGATATCATCAAGGTAAACAAATAGTTCAATACCTTGTAACCCTGACAATATATTGTCCATTAATCGTTGGAATGTACTAGGGGAGTTCTTCAGCCCAAAAGGCATTCTTTTGAAATGATAATGACCGTTGGGGGTAGAGAAAGCAGTTTTAATTTTGTCTGCTTCATCCATGAGGATCTGATGAAATCCGGAGGCTAAGTCAAATACTGAGAAATATTTAGCACCACCAAGTTGATCTAAAATCTCTACAATATTTGGCAGGGGATACGCATCTCCGACGGTTTTCATTAAGGTGACGAAAATCAATGACAACTCGCCATCTTTTTTCGCCAGATGAACTTGGTTTTTTGCTGACTATCCATACTGGTGAATTATACGGAGAGTTACTTGTTTCTATTATCCCTCCTTCTAACATTTCTTTTACCTGCCTTTGAATTTCCTCTTTATGCACTTGTGGATACCTGTACTGTCTTGTATTAATTGGTATATCGTCAGTTGTTATAATTTTATGTTTCACGTCATTAGTTCCTATTAATTTATCCCCAGGCAAATAAAATTGATATGGAAATTTGACAACTATTCTTACTATGCTGTTTCTTTCTTCTGTATTTAGTTCGTCAAGATGTAGTGTTTGTATTAGTTTTGGACTCTTTCCCGTGTCAAGTCATCTCGAGTTTTATCACTTATATTTTCTTCCCTTTTTCTATTCTTGTTTAGACCTTCAGTTTCAATTTCCTCCAGCGTCACAGATGGTAGTTCTATCTTCCTTTCCTCTTCATTACAATTTACTACAAAAATCCAGGCGATCCCGTTTCTATTTCTAACTAAGGCACTTCCAGCATATATATTTTGCTCCAAATTAAGTTTTGTATTACTCCTTCTTGTACCTCTCGGTTTGTTATTCTAACTGCAACCCGCATCCTACATCTTGCTGGGATTTTGACATAATGTTTTCCAACGGTATACTGATATGTTTACGATTTATTTTCAAAGCATTGTCCTCGAAACAGATGGTGGCCTTGAAAGTTTGAAGAAAATCTAAGCCCAAAATTCCGTCTTGTTTTAGGGGTATATCCGGTCCAATAACTTGAAATTTACAACAAATAGAATTAAAATTAATAGAAACTTGCCCGAGGGTGATGGCTGATCAGACGTTATTCCTGAAAGTTTATATTTAACACTTTTGTCGATTTTTAAGCTCGGTGATAAACAAGATATTTTTTATCAAATTAACGTCTGCGCCTGAGGTCTATTAGTAGTCAGTACTTTTGCATTTTTAATAGTTCATCACTGGTAGTAGTGATGCAGCGTGGCTTAACATGGTTTGATTCGGCAAGTTGTATAGACGCTTCAATTTGGGATGTTGACCGTTCCGTTTCGACTTTATTACTTTGATTTGTACCGTTATTTTGATCGCTGCCATCAGTAATAGCGGCTTGGTTTTGGGTTAGAATTATTTGTTACACCCATAGTATGTTTTCGTCTACAAACAGAAGCTACGTGATTCCTTCTACCGCAAGCTGTACAAAACAAATTTGAAGCTCTACATTCCGACTTAATGTGTCCTTGACCTCCACATCGGTAGCAAATCTTAGATTTCCGGTTAAATTTATGAAAATTTTCGTCATTGTATGTCTGAGCCACGTGTACGGCAGCAACTGCAGGATGATTTTTAAAACTTGAGCCTTGACCTGGCTTGTGATGATTATTATTTCTCTTTCCTCCTTGGTAACCGCCCGTGAAATTAATGTAACCTGATGTATCATTAGTTCCCATATTATGAGCGAGTATTGAAAAGTGAATCCCTCTGTTCCAGTTCCTTTTCTAATTCTAAAAAGCTAAATCGATCGCTTGTAATAAAGTTAAAGGTTTTTGACTCGCTACCCAAAGCCTAACTGTCCTCTTAAACCGCGTACAAAACTGTCCCGCGCTCCTTCTCGTGTGCTCGCTAATAACCCGGTTCTTATTTCTCCCGAATGTTTGTCAATAATTACTTCAGAAGTACCTTGGACGATTTCTTTGATTCTAGTTGCAAAATCTACAATAGATTCGCCTTCATTTTTGATGGATATTAGAAAGAAGTGATTGCCACTGAGACAATGTGCGCCTTGGCGCTAAAAAGCAGGCCCACGAGGTTGTTCAGAACTTCTTCAAAAGTTAATTCTGATTCACTCGAAACATATCTACTAGCTTTGCCTTGAATGCGGGACTTTATTAATTGAGTCAAATACAATTTACCAGATGGATGTATCAAATTTACCGTTTGTTTGCAAAGTTCAATGAAACTATTTACCGGCATATTTTCTCCATTGAAAATAGGAATTAAACTCACTGCATCTTTGATATTCATATAAGCGAGGGTGAAAAGATCGTTTGATCTTTGAAGATTATTTGTAACATAACTGTGTTCATTATTTTTACTAGGTAAAACAGGTGGAGTGAGCAGTGTAAGATGATTGAAAGTATTAGTAATTGGGATAGAAGTATCAAAAGTTGCCGAGGAAAGGCCAGACGTACTTTCAGTATTATTGTTACTAATAGGAATACTTTCGACTACTTCTTCTGGTACTGTGAGAGGGGTTTCTTCTATAGCAATGATTTTTGTGGAAGGGGTTGAAGTTGACATTTTGGTGCCGTTCATTGAGATGTAAAACCTAAATATTTCTTACTAAATTATTTAAGTTAACTAGAAATTTTATAAATTGAAATAAAATATGGATCCAATTATCCTCGGATAAAATGATAATAATTCAAATTTGTCGTTAAATGATATTGAGATTGACAGGTGTTTTGACAGCTTTTAGTATAATTTATCTTTTATAAAATTTTAATAAAATTTAAGAGCAATTTTACTTATGCAGTAACAAAACTATGATCGCAAATTTTTTAAAATAATTTTCAGTATCAACAGTTAGTCAATTTTATCAAATAGTCCCGAAATTTATCAAGCTTCTGTCGATCTCGATGTCATAATAATTGCTACTTTACCAAAATCTTTAACTGACGTTATATAAGATTATTATTTTAAAAATCAATAGATTTCATCGCTAGCATATCATATGACTTACAATTATAACTTACAGTTTGCAGATGTGATACAGGCAGAATACTTATAACTATTAAAATTCACTGTCACTCACAAATTGCCCTTTTTAAACACTAATTTTTGCACTACCGCTAAATTCACTACACAGATGGCTGTATCTCAGGTAGCAGTTCCTTAGTAGATGACCCTCGATGGTTGGATTGGCTCGTTCAATTTCCACTTGGTTTCCTGGATCGTTGACCTCGTAGATTATTTCAGTGGTCCTTGATTCTCGATTTCCTCGATGATTTCGATGACCCCTGATTTTTGGTTTCGTAGATGTGTCCAATGGAAATCGAATTTGTCACCGAAATTTTGCGTTTTACATTTGAACGGTGTGAATTAATTAATTCACCTGAATCCCGACTACTGTGACTATCCACCGCTGTCACCAGTTGTTATGTCCAGCGAGGTCACTAGATTGCTCGTAACGCCTCTTCTGGACTGAAGTGTGAGTTGTAGTCACGCGGGATCAATTTAAATTTGTTGTTGTTTATTAATTCAGTTTTTGATAATGGGATTTGTTAGATTAAATTAAGAAAAGGGAAACTTTTAGTTAGGGGGACTGTTTTAAATGATAAATAAATAATTATCAGAGAGCTTGATTTTATTCAGTGGTTTCATCTACAGCAAGTGCTCGGTTACGGCTCTCAGGGAGAAGTGTTATTACAAGGAGTCTCGGTTTTAGGTCCGAGTTTTCCAGTTTCACTTCCTCCCTCTCTGGTTCCACACCAATACACTTAACATATACATGTCTTCATCTAACGTTTACAGAACGCATACAATAACATATATTCGAATACACACTAATACTTATAACTTTTATATGTAGGTTTACTGTATACTAACTAGGTACCCACACACAGACATATGTGAGGGGCTGTCATGCTATCCTATATTATTCTTATACTTTAGATTCTTATATTTGTTAGTTACAATAGTTATTACTTTTGGTGTTTAACTAATTATTTCTACCCTTATTATTTATTATAATATTATTCTTAGTCAGTATTTTACTATTATTATTATAGTATTATAATTGCATGTATTATTGCTTATTAAATATTAACAAAGTTAGATTATAATATTTCTTTATATATTTTTAGTGTTGCGGCTGTGGTCCGACTTGTGCCTTTTGTATCGCATTTGCCCTGTTCCTCACCTTTCTTTAGGCTCTAAAGACAGTGACATGGGGAAACCACAGGAAAAACCCATGTCGATACAAATATATACATCATATTAATATTAATATGAATCTATCATTATTTGGTTATTAATCCATATAAAAACTATCCTTTAGTTAAACTAAAACATTAATATTATTTAATAATTATAAGATATTCTAAAAGTATTTGTTTATTTATCTAACAAATGGTCCTAGTGTTGGTTGTTTTAAGGCTTTATGCTTTCTATTTCGTATTTATTATATCTCATAATTTGTGACCTCTTGAGAATATTTAGCTAAAATGATTTTAGTTAGAAAAACCCTTAATAAAATGTTTAACACGTGTTTTCCTTTTATGAGTTTTCACAAAGGTCTAGTTGTTAAGTAACACGTGTGCATTTTATTCAAGTACTTTTATAGTTCTGAGAAATGTTGACAAAGTTAGTTGGTTGATTGTTTATTTAAGGAGATTACTATACTTTAACTTATGTGCTACAACAATTTTGTATATAAACAAAATGCATTATTTGTAATATATAATTTATTATAAATTAAGTTAAATAATTCAAATTATAGTTGAATTTGCCGCGTAATGCATCAATTCGACATCTACTATATCATCGGATATAACACCGACTTCCCTGAACCTGGCGACTGAAAAATCATTTTCAGTATTTTTTTATAAATAAATCGTTTGTTCGTCGTTTGTTCTTATTTGTTCGTCAAAAATCATTATTTGTTCGATTATTGTTTATTTATAAAAAATTAAATAAATTTACTCTTGTAAGTTAGCGCGACATTAATCAAATCTAAGTTTTTTTTTTTTTAATCGATAGCTTTTTTTTTTTTATTATTTGTTCGATTAATTAAATTGTTTGTTCGATCGTATTTATATTTTTATTTAATTTTTTTTTATAAATAATTCAGATCTTAAATTATAAATGCGCATGCGCTGGTTAGTTGTGTTAGTTGAGTTACATGGGTTACCAACAATATGGCTTGCGCGGTTTAATTCGAATAATAATAATAATAATAATAATAATAATAATAATAATAATAATAAATTGTAAAAATTATGAATTGCTATGCCTCTTGAATGGATTGACAGATTTCGCCGAACCAATTTCAAGTTATCAGAAGGTACACCATACATAACGCACAAGCAGCAACACGCATGCGTTGACTTATGCAACTCTAAAACTCCAAAACATATCTTGTACTGTAATCACCATGGATTATTTCTATAATTTCTATCATGCTTAATCTCCAGACTTATTGTAGAATATTTTAATCTAACTTTTCGAAATTTATTGTATTTCAAAATGAAATGTAAGTAAAAAATTCGTCTTGATTTTATGTGTACTTATAATTATCTTTTTCAGTTAAAATTGAATCACTTGCCTCATAATAATGGTTTGGCGTTTGTGATCACACAATATTCATCATACAGTAAAATGGAGCAAATAACCAATTTGTTATAGGTCGTTAACTGACTAATTCACAACTCTAAACGATAATTTTTAATTTTTGTAAGTAAAAACATTTTCTTTAAAATTAATTTTTAAAATTCTTAAAATTGATTCACTATTCTCAGCATTATGAAATATTCTCTATTTATAAAATATTTTTATAATTTTTTCAAATTCTTAATTTATCTGAGTGTGATTATTTTATTCTTGAAAATTTTAATTTTAAGTACTTGTATAAATTTTTCATTTTTATTTATTGAAGAAACTGATTTTTTATTATAATAATCATCCTTGTTAAAAAAACTTTTTAATATTCGCATACTTTCTAATTGAATAATAAAAATAATTATTACAATTTTTTTGCTCTTTCTTTAATTTCATAAAAATGTTTCAGCGTTATAGTTATCAGAACTTTTCTCAATAAACAATCAATAATAAAACTGTGTGTTCAGGAGTTACTGATACTCATACTGTTGAAGGAAAAAAAGAAAACAGCTATCTCTCAAATTGAATATTTTTTTTTTAATTTTAATATTAATGTGGGCCTTGTCGATTCATAATAATATCAGTTCAGAAGCTGGGGTTAAAAGTATTGAGCCCATCAAACTTGACAACAGACAAGAGATTAAAATTATTATAATAATCCAGATAATTGGTCAGCTATTGAAAAGAAAAATGAATTTGCATAATTTGTTCTTTCTGCTGATACGTGAGAAAATGATCAAGGGAAGGAAAAAAAAAAGAAGGAAAGGTTAGGCAAAAAAATTGAAGTGATGGGAAAATATTGCCAGTACTAAAAAAAAAAATATTGCCAGGAATAAAAGACAGAGGTGAGTCTATTCAGCTACAGATAAGCATGCCAGAAGATTTTAATTCTGTAAATCATCTCTGAATATAAAATTTGTTGTAGTTATAATTTACTTTTAAATTTTAAATCCATTAATCAGTTGTATGTTTGATAATATGTTTGTAAAGTTAATATCTAATATCGGACATTACACTTAAAATAATATATCTATTCTAAAATACTCGCCACAAATAATCATCATAAAGTATTGGGTTAAAATTATTTTTTTTTTATAATAGTTTAAATTTTTATCTATGATTCTGCGGGGTCCCAATTATACTTTACTGTGCAAATTTTTGAAAACAAAATAGTTAAGTAAGATATTGACATCTTCCTTTTAGTTATTTAATCATTTTTTGATGAAGTTTATGAAACTATAAATCAGCTTTTTGGAGTATGCCGGTTTCATTTTTTGCCGTAAAATATATTGTTTATCCTGAATTTTATGAAAATGTCAGCTTTAAAAATTTTTTGAATATCGTACCTATATTCACGAATATCAAATAAATGCATAGAATGAAAACATTCGGAAATATTATACGTATAAGACCGTGCTTCAGCTCATTTTAGATGTATCCAATATCAACTCTAACAAATTGAGATATTTCTTATTATATACTAATGTCAAGTTAATATTAATATTAACTCTTCAGCACTTTTATATTTTTTAGCGGGTTACTTGAACTGTAAAATTGTTGAAAGATTTAGTAATAAAAAAAAAAAAAAACAAGCTAAATAACAACATGTAATTACGTATTAGATATTAACTTATTTATTTAAAAAAAACAACTGTTGCTTATGTTGGGTGCTTTAATTAAATATTCTTCCTCTATGCTTATTTTTATGATAAAAAAATTTTACATGAGTTATTAATTGGAATTCTGCTCAGATAATGATAGTAAATATCGCAAGTACATGAGTTTAATATTGAATAACATTATGATGATATAAAATAATAACAGAATAACTTGCCATATTGTTATCAACGTTTTTGTCATTTAACAAATGTAATTTTCTTTTATCTCTCCCAATAAATTCATCATATTTTTACCATAATCAATGACATAATTTTTTAGAAACATATTCCGGTAATTATGATTTGACTTTAAAATTATTATTGATATTTCTATTGAGTTATGTCACTTTAAGGTTATCTTTGGTTAAACTGCCTTATAAATAAGATATTAAAATGTAAACATAAGAACTGCTACCTTGATAAAATACAGATGAGTTTTTTTCAATTAATTGAAATAAGGCAAATAAATGATTGTATTTAATTAATTTTTTTTTATTCTGCTGATTTAACTCGTATTCAAAGTCCTTATATTTATTTAAAAACTCCGCTCATTAATTTTTGTGATAATTTTACGAAATTATCTACTAGATTATCAGTCGGTACAATAGTTTTTAGCAGAGTAAAATTTGAAATATCTACAAAGAATTGCATTTTTTCGAAACAAATGACAATCACAAATTTTAATTGATCAATATTTTAACTTGTTTGTGAAATTTTTTTAATAAAGCATCTAATATTTCTAATAAAAATTGACAAATTAAAATAAAAAAAAAAGGTATTTAAGTTTATTTGGTTATCATTATTGAAGATTTAAGAATTAAAATATCCTCTGGAATTTTAATAATTATAATTATTAACATATTACTAAGAAGGTTAGTTTACTATTAACAATATGACTTATTTTGACTGATTATTAATTTAATTTAAATTATTTGGTTCATAAAAATTTTTTTATTCTGTTATTAAGAATCAATTAATTTTTTCAGATCTTAATGAACGCCGATGACACCTAAAGCTCAAGTTTCTATTGAATCAGCAGTTAATGCTTTAAAAAAGCATATAAAATATTTTATTCCTCCTAAGAAACCCAAATGGTCTTCGAAAATTTGGCGAATAATTTCTGATGAATTAGGAAATCAGTGGAATGAAAATGCTGTTCGTACGAATATAAATCAAAACAGAAGAAATATATTATCAATTGCCCTGCAAGAATGTGGATATTTCAGCGGTGAAATTAATACTGAATCGAGTAAATATGATGATCTTCAAGATGAAAATGTTGACAGCAGTAGCAGTGACGAAGATGACGATAATAATGATCCAGACTATTGTGATCAAGCAGCTTATTTTAATAATATTGAGGACATTCAAGAATTTGATGTTGAAATATCCAGAGAATTGTGGAATAGTGTTGTGAAACCTAGTGCTGGTAACAGTCAACCCAAGCTCAATAAAGGAGCTTGGACGAGCATTATTGCATACGCCTTCTGGGAGCAATACCGACTAAAATGTTGTTTTATATTCGATAAAGGCTATATCAATGTGAATGGTAATTATTTTTTATCAGTAAAAGCCCATTGCAAGAGTAAAAAATGTGGCAATCGGTTATTTGGATTTATAGAAGATGTTCCCTATGACGAAGGTCCCGTATATATAAAAATTAAATGTTGTGATACTAGATTTATAGAAAAGCACGAAGATTTTCAAAGGCCACTTCGAGGCGAAACAAGAAAAGTAGTGAGTCAACAAGTAAGAAATCTTGGTGTCCATGCGTATAATCGACGAGCAGCTATCAAATTATTAAGGTCTGGTGATACTGCGTGTCCTTTCCTTTATAAACCAAATGTTCTGCATCAAGCAAAAAAGCAATTTTTCGATAATGAACGAGGTATAAAGCCGATCGATAGAAAAGATATTTTCCCAGCAATTGATCGTATCAATGAAAATCCTCTTTATAGAAATTCTATCTTATTGGTAGGCAAGCCATTTTTTGTTTTTTATGCTACACAGTCTCAAATGCATTGTTATAAGGAATATCGCCGTTTGAATAAAAAATCATCTATTTGTATAGACGCAACAGGGGGCCTTGTCCGTAAAATAATTTCTGAAGGTAAAAAAAGTTCATACATATTTTTATATCAAATTGTGATCAACTTTAATAAGACCTCGCAATGTGTCTACCAAATGCTAACAGAGATGCAAGATGCTCATACTATAACTATATGGTTAAATAAGTGGGTTAGTGCAGTAAAATTATTACCCCATGAAGCTGTCTCTGACGGATCCCGTGCTCAGCTGAATGCCATGTCAAGAGCTTTTAATGACATGTCTTTAAAACAGTACATTAAACTATGTTTTGAAAGCATTAAAGATCCACAAAAGCTCACGGATATTAAAACTTATATTAGATTGGATGTGGCTCACTTTGTTCATACCATTACGGGCTGGAGTTGTTTCAAATCTGCAGTACATCCATCTGTGAAAAAGTTTTATATCTATTGTATTTGTCTTTTGATTGACTGCAAAGAGTTTTCAAAATTCGAAAGAGTTTTAATGTTAATTTTAGTTATCTCCAACACTGCTCATGAAGATAGTGTTGTTTATGTAAAAGATGAAAAATTTACTCCTCTCACCGCAAGAACGGAGTTAGAAAATTTAATCATGTCCAGAAAGGTGGAAGAATTTTTTTTAAATGTAAGTGAGCAAATAGAAAAAATGGAAGTAGATCCCGAAAAAAATAAATTCAGAGATACTGAGCTTGAAAATTCTGAAAAAGACTCAATATCAATTTCATGTTGGATAAAGAATTTATTAAAGGTGTCAAAAAATGTTATATATCAAGGCAACAATCTTCAAAGTTTTTTCTTACCTGCATTAGAGAATCCACTTGTAGAAGCGGTCGTAGAGTTTCCTTTGTGGACTAACATTTGCATTCCTCATTCTGACGTACGAGGAACATCAAGCTATATTGAAGAAGATTTTAAAGATCTAAAGGAAGCCATGAAACGTCAAGTTTCTCTGCCAACAGATATTTATACCTTTTTAAAACTGCATCTAGATTATTTAATTGGTGGAGTAAGTTTATTGAGGATGAAGATTACAAAATTTATTGATGAACATATTAACAATACTGAAAAAAGTCTCCCCGATCTTTTAAATTGTAACTTAAGTGAAATAAATGTAGAAGAGGATGATTCTTCTAAGAATTCGATGAAAGAAGAAGAAAAAAAATATAAGAGCTCTGATAGTGAGCTTATGGATACTACTAATACTTCACTAAGTAAAATAAATGTAGAAGAGGATGATTCTTTTAAGAATTCGATGAAAGGAGAAGAAAAAAAAAATAACAGCTCTGATAGTGAGCCTGTAGATACTACTAATACTTCAAATCAATTTGATCAAGGGGTTTCAATTACTTCTGATATTGATAAACAGATAAAATTTGATCTTAATACTGATAACAATGTGAATGTAAATTATAATTTAAGTGATATAATTGAAAAAAAAAATAAAAATGATCCCTTTGAAAATTGGCGAGGAAAAGGTAAAAATAATAAACTGAATCCATTTGATTGGATGTCATCTGGGGAATCAGCTAATGGTAATGAAGCGAAACCAGAAATTAGAACTAATTTTATACCAAAAGATGTTGGTAATTTTCCTAATATCACTCATGTAAATGATGATATTAATCTCAATAATGCTAATAGCAAAATCAAGCTCGCCAATAATTATCCAAAGGATCATGATAGTAATATAAAGACTTATCAGGTCGATGATGACTCTCGCGGTATCACAAAAACAAAAGCCCTAAAAGATCATGATTATGGATTCACTACAAGTTCACCATTAGAAGACAAAAAACCAAAAAAAACTTTAGCTGCTGCAATAGATAAAATAGCTAGACAAAATATTAATTCTGGAAAGTATTTTAATGATTGTCCAGAAATGAAATTACAAAACAAGTTCGTTAAAGCTAGAAAGGAATCCGTTACATCTGAAGAAAAGTCAAAAAAAAAAATATATTTACTGCATAATGGTAATTATTGCAATGCGATACCGTTTAAAGGTTGTCAGTGGTTATTATTCAACACGTGTCCTTTCGACACTATTATTCATTTACTCTTCGAAGGTGCGCTACAAGATTTGAATTTTTCAGAATTTTGTGAAAATTCTCAAAATTCTGTTTTTAAATTTTTACTAATTTTTAAAAAACAAGGTTCAACTGCTGATACTTATGAGGGAAGACTAAACATTTTGTATCCTATTTACAAAAATACAGAAATAAAACAAAAAAAAATTGAAAAAGAAAATCATATCGCTATACCCATTTCACGAACAATTATCTGTCAAGATAATGTTAGTTCCTTGTGGACTCGTCTCTTTACCAATGAGCCAAGTATTTTCGAAAAAAACTCTTGTCCTACTCGAAATTGTAAAGGAAATAACATTATAAATATAACAAATTTTCCTATTAATTATACGACCGTCATTAAATATGGATTTAATTCATTACAAAAAGCCGTTGAATTCGACAGTGTTATTTATAATATGCCATGTAAATATTGTCATGGAAAGAAAAGAACTCGTCGACAAAAACCCAACGTCTATATTTATATCGAGCTTGATGTTAAAACTCCCGAAGAAACAATGGGTCGAAAATGTAAATTACGAGATCTACAAACTTATTTAACTTTACCAGTAATTGATGAAGATGATAACGTTCATCATTTTCGTTACCGGTTTGTAAATTATTTTATTTCTGTTAGTATTCTTTCTTGTTATAATTTTATGTTAATGATTTATTGCCTTTTAGATTGTCTGGAGTAGCTGGATATACGAATAATCATTATATCGCCTACTGTCGAAGACTATCTGGGGCATGGATAAGTTACGATGATACGACCAAGAAGCCAAATTCTGAAGTTTCTAGTTGTGAAGTTTTGCCTCATGGCGTTTTATATATTAGAAGTCTGCAATAAATACTAATTTTTTCGCAATATATATATATAAATATAACAGACATAACATCATAGATGTATGATCTGTAAGGTTGCCTAAACATTTGAAAAATGCCTCTTCTTCTTAACTAGCTTACTTATTAGTACTTATTAGCTAGTACTTACTAACTAGCTTACTTAGTAGTCAAATGTGATAATTCTAACGGAAAGTTTTCTGTTTTTATTAATTTTATTGTTTTTTATATGATTTAGATAATTAATCTTATTTTGCATGTTTAAGATTCACAAAAGATTTACTATTATTAATTTATAAAAAGTGTCTTAAAAAAACAGCACTGTGTATCACAAACTTATTGAAAAAAAAAAAATTTTATTCACAATTATAATTTTAGAAGTTCAAAGACTAATAAATAAAGTATTTATCATAAGGCATACTTAATTCTTTAATTACTTGAATAATTACTCGAATAATTTATTGGAAATTTTCAGTTAACTCGTCAATAAATACCAGCTTGCCTTAATTTATCCTAAAATAAATATACATACTCAATTATTTGAACGATTTTTAATTCGTAATACTTAAAATTTGACAGACATATGACAGTTTTTTCGATTTTTATAACTTAATTGTTATGAAAAAGAGTTTAGGAAAACAATTCCCCCTATAATAATTCCACTTGAATGGACTTGGTAAGTACTCTTGATTGCACAATATTTAATTTATAAATAACCATTCATTACTTTGTTATTTTTATAATTAAAAAATATACTGTTTTTCAATAATTTTTTTCTTATTAATTAGGGATGATGATGATGATGATGATGACGAATTAGCATCTTAAGTAGTTCAATTAGGTAATGGACCTGCGACATCAGCATCTGGAAATCCACTCCTAAATGTGCCAAATGTTTCTGGTGCCATGGAATTTAAAAAAGGATATGTTATGCTTATATGTTGCTACAACGCTAATGGAAAAAAAAGTAATTATTTATTATTTTAAATTATTTATGGAATTTTATTTAGAAAGCTATTAACGTTTTACTTGAAACAGACTTTGAAATTATTCATTTCTCTAGCAATAAAAAATAGGAAGTATCTATTCACACGCACAAAACTCCTGATAAATCCACGCCGCGTGAATGTAAGGGCTTTAAATCCACACTGCGTGAATGTAAATAAGGCCCTTACATTCATGCGGTGTGGATTTATCAGGACTATTTTACGCGTGAATAGACACGTCCTAAAAAATAATAGCCCCTGAAAAAAATTCGCTTTCGATCCAAAGTACGAATTTATTTAATATATTTTTTTACTATTCCTGGAAATCGTTTATTAACTATGTTGAAATGCTTGAAACGTATAAATTAAAGATAAAGTAATGATTTATATATTACTTTTATTGCAGCCCCATTTGGTAAGCGAGGATGGAAAATGTACTACTGTACCTTACGAGAACTAGTACTTTATTTACACAAAGACACGAGCACGGCCTCCGTAACGACAGCTTGCATAACGCGATTCAAATTCATCATACACTGGCAACTAAAGCGTCGGATTATACAAAGAAGCAACATGTTTTCAGGCTCCAGACTGCTGACTAGGCAGAATATCTCTTTCAAACTAGGTAAATTTTATTTCTTCTCCTACGCTATCTAATTTTGAATTAGTTAACCCGTCAGAACTCACGTGAATTTTAATGTCTCACTTGCACTACAACGCCGCTCTATAAGTCGGATGTTGTTGCGTGAGCAAAATGCTCATAACGTGAGTGCTGACGGGTTAAAACATTGAAGAAAATTTAGTTCATATATAAGAATTTCATTAGAGTAATAGTCGTTTTGTTACTGTTTTCAATATTTATTAGACTTTGACCTACTTTTTATTTTCATTTTTTTTAACATTTCAATGTTTTTAAAATACTATTATTTATTTTTTTCAGTGATTCAAAGGAACTACAATCGTGGGTAGACACAATAAATTTTGTTTGTGCAAATTTTTCATGTCAACCTCTTACTAGAGCGGTAGGTTCTCAACGAAAGTTACAGCGGCCTTTGCTTCCCTGCAGTCACACCAAATTGACACCTGTAAGCATCGCCAACCAACCCACTACCGATTTATTAATATAATTTAATCATAATATATTCTAAAATATTTTTTAATTTAATTAAAAAAATAATTTTTAATTAACGATGTCGTTAATAATCTATTTTGATTCTGACTTTTATTTTCAAGCATTCCTCCACACTTTGAGGCTAACTCTCGTATTAGTTCGCATCGGAGATGCATGACTGGTTCGACAAAGATTGAAATATTAATAGAAAATAATAATAGATAAATTATGATTATGAACAACGAACAAAACACTTAATAATACATTTCACACAGATATACGACACGCTGAACACCGGTTTATTACCCTAATTGGAGTGCCTATGCTCATAATTATAATTAATTATATTTTAGTGTGAAATAGTTTATCATTAGTGTCTGTATAAATGTATTAATTTAATATTTATTTTTAGCTGAACAATTAAGGGACTACGAAGAACGAGTTAGCAGACTGGAGGCTGAGTTCGAGAAACATCGAAGACTTCCGCCGGAACGGGAGGCTAAAGCTCTCACTCTACAAAATTACAAACAAAAAGACGCTTATCTTTATTATGATGTTCAATATTTTTTTTTTTCAATTTGATTATTTCAAAGTTTTATTAAATTAATTGACCTTTTCCGGAAAAAATAGCCATTGCTGCTGCTCCAAGAGTTGGTGAAAGAGTTGAAACAAAGATCACCAACATCATAGTATGTGGAATAATTTCAAGCTTAAGCTTTTTGTTTTTGTAATCAATGATAAGTTAACCATCGCAGTTTTAAACTCCAAAATGTTCAAGAACTTTTCTCGTATGGTTGTAAAAAAACGTGACAGAGCGAGGATGTCTGCTAAAAAATTGCTGAGACTTGATAAGGTACTTTCATTTTTATATTTATAATTATAATGCAGTAGTTGTACATCCATTTATTTATTCATATAGGTATACAAATCATTGAAAAAACCAGGGCGTTGCAAAGAAAAGGAAAAATCGTCTAGTGGAGTAACAGTTGGTTACAGTGCCTTCTTTCTGCTCAGCTGGATCATAGCAATCATAGCAATTCCACTGCTGTGTTCACAAGTAATAATAATTATAAAAAATTACATGTTAGAGTTATTTTAATTATAAACGTGAAAGAATTAATTTAAACACTTATAATTACTGTAGATTCGTGGTGGACAAATAATTGATGCAATGCGTCTTTACAAAGTCGGATTTCTAAAGTATTTACCATTCGGTAAATTCAGTCGCCGCTTTGGATTACTTTTTAATGATTATGCGGCTAATGTACGCTCATAAAGTCCTGTCGAAGACGAACGTAGAGTTGTGACAGACATGCTATTGACTATGGACGTCGACGTTGCATCTTACCGCGTTGGTCAGAGTCAGGTAAAATATTTATTATTGATACTTTCATACACATAAAAACTCTAAAATTTCTTAAACTAAAAAAATAATTACTTTGTTTAGATATTCTTCAGAGCCGGTGCTTTAGAGCGAATTGAGTCTCAACGAGATGAAAAGTTGACGGGCCCTATTGTGCTTTTGCAAGCAAGATGTAGAAGGTACTTGGCGCGTAAAAAACTTAATACACTAAAGGTATTTTGAAAGTTTAATATCTATTTTTTTTTAGTAAAAAAATTTATTTTAAACTAGCTGACCCGGTGAACTTCGTATCATCTATAATATATTTTACACCTTTCGATCAGCGATTACTGATCTTTAAACTCTAAATCTTATAAATCTCTAAATCTTATAAATCTCTAAAACTTATAATCTACTTCGATAAAGAATAAATAATAAAGAATAAACACAGCCTTTATTAAATGTTCATCGCACCGAAGATCAGTTGAAAGCACGAACGGTTAGATAAAGTGATAAAATTTTCAATAATTATTTTTATAAAAAAATTAATAAACTATTTTTTATCTTTACAGGAAAAGCTAGAGTAGTTGAGAGCTAAAGTTGAAAAACTGGAACAAATAAGAAATCATCTGAAGCACGACAATGTCAAATTGGAAGCTAAAGTAAGTTTTATTTAAAAATTTCAAAAGTATAAATTAAAAAAAAGTTAGTGTTAGTAATTAGGAGAGATCTTAATTATTCGACTTTTATTTTATATTTTGTTTTTTTATTTGTAATTATTTAACCGATTTCTCAGCCCACCATATAGTAAATTTGGCTTGGATCCAAAAACCGATAGTTTCTCTTGAGTTTTCTCTTTTTAATATAGTCTCTTTCACTCTTTCACTTTTTGACTTGAAAGTGATCACTATTACCCATCGCCTGTCGTCGTCCGTGGTGTCTACGGTTGATGCAGTCAGCTGCACCTACTCGATTCTCCTAAACTTATTTGTTATGCAAGATATTATAACATGTCTAATAAGTGTTTAAAAAGTGTAGAGACGTAAGCGTAGTGATAAAAAAAATTAATTTAATTGTCAAGTTAGAATTTTAAAATTATTTTAAACATTAATTATGCCCGAAAGTATTTGATCTTTAGAAGTAATGTCTATCAACGAATTTCCACTGCCTAGGAGCGTTTCTAATTACAATAATCTCCGATCTAGATTGTCAGAAGACAGAACTTCGTCTGAGTGTGATGATGAGGTAACCATTGCTTGATGATAATTTTTTTTTTATATTAATTATTTTATTTTATTTTTCAGCTGAGTGTATTGACTGCTGATTACGCGGATGAGCACTCGACCTCGACATTGGCAGCTGAGCGGATAGACGCCGAAACCTCAGAGCGACTTCGCTTGGAACGTCAACTCGAAGATGTTACTGAGACAAATAAAACGCTCCAGCAAACTACTGATAGATTGGAAATGGAGCTTCTCTATGCGAGGGCTGCTGATTTAAATCAAATTACTCTCGGTGGAGAGGACAATAATCAAGAGGATAGCGGTATTTATAAACAGAGATACGAACACGCTATCCGTGAGTTGAAATTTACCAAAAGAAAAATGGCTCAACAGCATGAGGATGATTTGGAGCAACTTGTCGATCTCAAAAAACAGTTGGAGAAAAAGGTAGGATTTTTTTTTTAATTTTTAATTAAATAATAGTTATTTGATTAAATTTGTTTAATTCTAGCTTGCTGATGCTTACGAGGAAGTCGAGAAGCAACCGCAGGTAGTCAGTCAGTGGAAACGAAGAGTCCAAAAACTTAATGGCGAGATTCATGACTTACGGCTGCTTCTTGAAGAACAGATTGCCCGTAATAATTTATTGGAGAAGAAACAGCGGAAGTATGTTCTATTAATAATTTTTATTGTATTTTAACGATTGTTTGAAATTTTTTTTATTTAAATTTAAAATTAAACAACATTAATTAAAAAAATTAATTAGAATTCAATTAAAGAAAAATTATGATAATTGATTTTTTAATAAAATTGAAAATAATTTTTCAATAATTTTTAGTAAAGATCAATGGTTATTGACACTCTTAATGTTAGTTAATTAAAAAAAAAAATATCTTCAAAAACAATTATTTTTCAATTTATAATTCCAAAAAGATTTATTAACCTAGTGAAGATAATTTTTTTAAAATTAAACTTGAATTGAAACTGTCAAACAACTAACTCAGTATCAATAACAGGGTCTTTTACTCTATGATGTTGTAAATAATCTATTGAGTTTAAAGTAATTATAAATTATATTTCAAAAATATATTTGATTTCAATGCTTTATTATTTTTTTTTTTTATTTTTCAAGTTTATTAAGTTATTGTTTTTTAAGTTTATTTTTATTTTTAAAAACACATCTATTAAATTATCAGTCGATATAGTAGTTTTCAACAGTATATTTATCTTTCATATAAAAAATGTATATCTATATGAAAAAATTATTTTTTGCTGAACAAATGACAATCAATTAAATTTTTCCGCTTCTCAAGTATTGTAACTTAGTATGTACTTTAATATTTTTTTAAGCAAAGCATGTGACGTAAAAACCTGAAAAAAAAAACACTAAGAACAGTAAAAAAAATCTTTGATTTTAAAATTGATTTTTTAATCAAATCAGTTTTATCATTAAAATATTTTTTAATTATCAATCAATTTTAATTATCATAAATATTAGTGTATTACTGGAAAGGTTAGTTGTTTTTGGAATCAATAAAACGTCGAATAATTCTATTTTACTTGTATAATTATATACCTTGTTATTGATATTTAATTGTTTAGTAATTCAATTTACTTTTTCAGATTTTAATTGTTGACTCAAATGGGGCCTAAAGCAAAAGTCAGTGTAGAAGAGGCAGTAAATGCTTTAAAAAAATATATTAAATACTTCATTCCCCCGGAAAAACCGAAATGGTCTGCTGATATTTGGAAAACACTTGCGAAAGAATTAGACTTCAAATGGGATCATAACGCTGTACGTACTCATGTCAATAACAATCGACGAAATATATTGACAGTAGCTCTACAAGAATGTGGGTATTTTACCGAAGAAGTAAAAGTTGAATCGAATATTGATAATGGTGAAAATGAAAATATTGATTATAGTGATGGTAGTAATAGTGAGGATGAAGACAATATTAATGATCCCGATTACTGCGCCCATTCAGCATATTTCAATGACTTAGATGAAATTGATGAATTTGATGTTGAAATTTGTAGAGACCTGTGGAACACTATCGTAGAACCAAGCATCGATAAAAATGACCATCAAATCATGAAATTAAAAAAAAAAAGTTTGGACTGATGCTATTGCTTTTGCATTTTGGGAACAATATCGCTTAAAATGTGTCTTTATATTCGATAAAGGGAGAATATGCTTAAACGGTAATAATTATATTACTATTCATGCCCACCGTAAGAGCAAAAAATGCAATAACCGTTTACTTGGTTATGTCGAAGACATTCCTTACGATGACGGTCCTGTATTTATAAAAATAAAATGTCGTGATACTCGAGACGTCGTGCATCATGAAGATTTACAGAGGCCTCTTCAGAGTGAAACCAGGAAAGCAATAGGTAAAAAATTGAAAGATCTTGGTGTTCATGGTCACACTAGACAAGCAGCAAGAAAACTATTAAGACCTGGTGATACCGGATGTCCTTTTTTATATAAATCGAGCGTATTACATCAAGCAAAAAAGGAGTTTATTGATAATGAACTAGGTGTGAAACCTCTTGATCGGAAGGATATTTTTGGCGCAATCGATCGTCTTCAAGAAAATCCCATCTACAGAAATTCAATTCAATCAGTAGGGAAATCACCATTTTATATTTTTTACTCTACTCAATCTCAAATACACTGTTATAAAGAGTATAGACGTCTACATAAAAAATGTTCTTCTATTGCCATCGATGCGACGGGCGGACTAGCAAGAAAAATAGTTACTGGTCATGACAAAAGTGCATATATATTCCTTTATCAAATTGTTATAAATTTTAACAAAAATTCATTGTCTATATTCCAAATGTTGTCTGAAAAGCAAGATGCTGATTATATTACATTGTGGTTACAAACATGGCTTCGGTTGGTTAAAACCCCGCCACATGAAGCTGTCTCAGATGGAGCTCGTGCTTTATTAAATGCCATGTCGAGAACTTTTAACGATATGTCGTTAAAAAATTATATTAAAACATGTTTTGAAAATCTTGTTGATCCACAACAAACCACAGATATCAAAACCTACATAAGGTTGGACGTAGCACATTTTGTGCATACTGTAACCGGGTGGAGTTGTTTTAAAGGAATATTACATTGGTCTGTTAAAAATTTTTATATCTATTCCGTTTGTCTTTTAATTAACTGCACTGATTTAAAAACATTTGAGCGTATTCTGTTATTAACGTTAATTGTTTCTAATAATGAATATGAAGACAGCATAATTGACAACGATGGTGAAACTATTACTGCTGCAAGTGCAAAATTGGAATTAGAAAATTTGATAGCATCTCGAAATACGGAAAAATTTTTGTCAAATGTAACTGCGGAAATTGAAAATTTAGATTTAGATTCTAAAAAAAATATATTTCCGAACACTCCAGCTGATGGTAAAGACTCTTTATCTATTTCAACCTGGATGACAAAAATACTAAAGACATCAAAAAATGTAATACACCAAGGTGAAAAATTGCACGGGTTTTTTTTACCTACATTAGAAAAACTACTTATAGAAGCAGCTGTGCTATAAATTATGGCTCTTTACCGTAAGATGGACGGTGGTGTTTATTACTCGGTAGGTCTTATTAGGTGACGGAATGGTAGTTACGGACAATGTCTCGGATAGCTTAATTGGTAGAGCCTTTGGCGCGTAACCAAATGATCCGGGTTCGAGTCCCGGTCTGGGCTGTCTGAATTATTTTTTCGGTTACCGAAAAATTCCTACTGAGTAAGGTCCCTCCTCCCCCCTTTATCCTTTATTTCCCCAGTTCCCAAATTTGTCTTTAATGACAAATTTAGCTATAAATTATGGCTAAATTATGGAGTTTCCTTTGTGGAGCAATGTTTGTATACCGCATTCTGATCTACGAGGATCATCAAGCTATATAGAAGAAAACTTTAAAGATTTGAAGATGGCCTTAAAACGTCAGGTGCCTTTGCTAACGGATGTATACACTTTTGTAAAATTACATCTTGATTATCTGATTGGAGGAGTAAGATTACTGAGATCAAAAGTAACAAAATTTATTGCCGACAACCTGCATAATCCTGATAAAAGTCATACAGATATCTTTAATTGCAACTTAAGTGAGATACAAAAAGAAACCAAAGAAGAAAAAAATGGTGCGTTAGACCAGGTAGTTGAGACAGACGCAGTTACTCCTGATATTGATGAAGATCTGACTAATTCAAATGTAAATTTGTGTGGAAACAATATTAATATTCCTACGAATACTAAAAAAAGAGCAGCTGATAGATTAGATTATAATTTGAGTAATATAACTGACAAAAAAAATAAAAAAGATCCACTAGAAAATTGGAAGGGCAAAGCTAAAAATAACAAGTTAAATGACTCTAATTGGGTAAACACCGGAACGTGTGATCTTGGTGATACTTCGTCGGGATCGGAAACAAATTATGATTTCGTTGACAATAATGATGGATTTCCTGTTGATCACACTCTTCCTAGCGGAATAGAGGTAAATTATGATAACGCACATAACAATGATAAAAAAAATCATGAATCAAATAATGATAATAATATTAAAAATAACACTTCTGATAGCGAGATGTTAAGCGTTGATAACATTTCTGTGATTAATAAGAAAGTATCAGAACACGCTCTTCCTAGCGGAATAGAGGTAAATTATGATAACGTACATAACAATGATAAAAAAAATTATGAATCAAATGATGATAATAATATTAAAAATAACACTTCTGATAGCGAGATGCTAAGCGTTGATAACATTTCTGTGCTTAATATGAAAGTATCAGATCTACACGACCACAACTACAGTTTTAAAACAAGCACTCCTATAGATCACAAAAAAGAAAATATACCGTTGTCAGCTGCTGTTGATCAAGTTGCTAGAAAAAACATAAATTCTGGTAAATATTTTAATGAGTGTTTAGAAATTAAATTATTTAATAATTTAGTTAATTTACCAAAAAATTCAGAAAAAAAATCTGAAAAAAAGAAAAAATTCTTGCTATACAATGGTTTTAAATGTGGCCCTGTACTATATAAAGGATGCAACTGGTTACTTCAAAACACTTGTCCTTTTGACACCGTTGTACACATGCTTTTTGAATGTGCTCTTCAGGACAATAATTTCTTAGAATCAAGTAAAAATTCAAAAAATTCTGTTTTTAAATTTTTGATTGAGTTTAAAAATTATGGTGCAACTAAGGATATTTATCAAAAGAGATTTGACATTTTATATCCTATCTACAAAAAAACGGAAAAAGTTCAAGGACAAATTAAAAATAAAAATTGTGATGCTACACCCATATCACGAACGTTCTTTTGTCAAGATAATATAAGTGCTTTTTGGACTCGACTTTTTGCAGACGAACCGAGTGTATTTGAAAAGAATTATTGCCCGACTTTAAATTGTAAAAATAATAACATGAAAAACGTAGTTCTTTTCCCTACAGATTACAAAACTCTCAGTCAGCGTGGGTTTGGTTCACTACAAAAAACCTTAGATTTTGATAGTGTTATTTATAATATGCACTGTAACTACTGTAATGGGAATAGCAGAATACGCCGACGAAGTCCTAATTTCATGATATATATTGAATTGGATATTAAAACAAGACAACAAAAAGAGGGTCAAGAATGCAAGTTACGAGAGCTTCCAGTTTATTTAACGGTACCGGTCACTAATGAAGATGGTAGTAGCCAGGATCTTCGTTATCGGTTTGTAGATTACTTTGAATATATCTATGTACTTTTTAAATTTTTAATTTATGTTAGTTTTTTATCTAATTTTAGATTGTGCGCAGTAGCAGGATATTCATCTGCTCATTACATCGCTTATTGCAGAAGAGCCTCTGGACGATGGGTATCTTATAATGATCTTATGAAAAAGGCTGAACCAACAGCTGATAGCCATAAAGTGTTACCCCATGGTGCTCTTTACATTAAAAATATACAATGAATTCTTTTCTTTGCAATCTATGATAGTAATATACTATAGACTGATAATTCGTAGGATTTTATAAATGTTCTATTTTTTTTTATAACAAATCTAATATATTTTTTAATTGCATGCTTCAAATAATGAAAAACTACCATAAAGTAAAAAGTAATAGCTTTTGTTAATAAAAAATTTAGTAGTGCTTCCATTATTAATCAAAATAAATGTTTAATACATAAAACTTCATAAAAAATTCATTAAACCAATAAAAATGATTTAAGTTTTTGTATATTAAGTTCTTTTACTACTTTGTTTATCAAAGAAACCATCAATAGTAATGTTATTCTTAAACAATGTTAAAATTTACTAATATTACTCATTTAAAAATAGGTTAATAATTAAGAATTTAAATTTATCAGGCTTTGTAAACTATTCGTATGTAAACTATTTATTATTATTTATTGATACAAGATGCACAGCCTGCTTTAACAGACTCTATTACATAGTAATTTATTAGCTGGGTTCTACATGATTGCTGAAAATATATCAACAGGATACAAATTTCTCTTATTGGAAGGCTTCTGAACCAGTGCCTCCAGCATGCGTCTAGATCAGCGTCATGGTTGCCTTCTGTGAGATTTTGTATCATATAACTCACTTTTTCCGATACGTGACTCGTATGCAAACTAATTTTCTTCATAAAAATAAGAAATAAAAAATACCAATACAATACAAAACAAATGTTAAATATTATTATAATGTGATAGAATTCTAAATTTATTATTTCGTTAAATATTTTATAAAATAGCAACGTACTTATGTCTATCCTGAATTACAAAAATAAGAAAAAAAAAAAAGATTAAAATTTCACTTTTAAAGGATAAAAAAATAATATTGGTACTGTAACCGATATATTAATACTGACATTAACGATAATTTTTTAGTCAAAGTTACTAACATTTTGTCAGAATTATCCGTTCTGTATTAAGCATTGGTAATTTGATTTAATTCACATGTTATTTCAACCTCTCCAAAACTTGAAACGATAAAGCGAATTACTGAAATGAATTTTTAGTAGTATTAAATGAACACTGTTAATATATAATAAGAAAAATATTTTTGCATATGATAATTATAAACTTACAGATGTCATTATCAATTCAATTAAACCGAGAACACAACCATGATTAAGTACGGTAATATTGGGATTAGGAAATAGTAAAAATTTAGCAGCTTTTGCTCATTTTTCAGCGCCACAAAAAATTGTTTCTGAAGCTAACTGCATTTTTATATGACCAACTGTTTCATCTGAAGCTTCAGTTCTTACTGAAAGTGTTATGAGGGCAGTTAGAACATTATTAACTCTGAAACATTATCTAAACATTCTGAGCTCAAATATTCACAGTTAAATGATCGCAAATGATTGTTATGATTACTTTAACCACATTCATCCACTGGTCTACATTCTCAGCAGGCATATTTTCTGATGAACTCTCTGGATTTTAAATTGATTCGTCGGTTACTTTCTCAGTCGTTTGTTCTGTTTTTATCCAGATTGTTCTTCTCAACTCTTCGCAGATACCTGGATCTCTTAAACTTCATAAATTTCTTAATTTTTATCCCTTGTCTCTGGATCTTTATTTGTCGATTTAATAAATTTTTCAAAAACCTACATGATCATTAAAAATAATTTCGGTCATCAAGAAAATATTTTCAACTAATAAAATTTTTGTGTCCACGGCATTACTTCATTAAGCATATGATTTTAAAAGCTAATTTACGGAAAAATGAAAATTTACTCAAAAGTTCCATTAGAAATTAAAAAATAGAATTAATAAATAATGAACTTTGATTTTTACCTTAGTTTCACATTACGCGGAACCTTCTCCATACTTATGAGTTTTAAAGACCAGAACATGAATCTTCAAAATAACAATATCCTAGTCTTCATTTTCTTTATTTGATATATAAAAAGAAAGAAAATTGTACAAGTAAAAAAAATTTAAGTAACAAAGTATAAATATCATAATCAATTTTAAAACTTTGTAGGTATACCAGTTATTAATATAATAAACTAGTTTTCTTACTTCTGGACTTGTCTCATGTATCTTGCACTCCAAATTTTTCCGCTGAGAGCAACAAATGATTAGATCGAGATCAATAAGCTATGTTTATATTTATATCGATATATATTCTTGGAACTATTGCTTACTTTTCTTAAAAATCAACAATTATTTATTCATATAAAAAAAAATACGAAGAATTTCACATTCAGAAAATTTTTAGTAAATACACCGTTCAAACAAGAAAAAGATAACTAAAAAATTGATATATTAATAAAATAAATGAAAATTAATTTCTTCGAACATAGATAATTCATATATTTTAATGTATATATACATATATATATATATTTAATTTATTATAATTTATTTGATGAGCAATTTTTCGAAACCAAAATTAAATACTTTTTTATTATATAAAAACTGAAAACGGATACGGTATAGGGTAGGGTAGTCATGTGGTCCACTAAAAAAAAAAAAATCATCTTCATTTTTATATTAAATAAATATTTATTCATTATAAAAATACTTCACTTGTCTACTATGATAATAATTAATTGTATTAATTTTTTTTTTAATAGTTTCGGAATGAAATTGATTTTTATTTTCCAGAAATATCCTTCAAGTATTAAATATTATTTATTTATAAGGACAATTAAAACACAATTTATAAACAAGTAAATTATTCAATATACAGCGTACGGAAAAGATTTAATAGGAATATAAATAAAATAAGAACTTGTAAATGATTTTGATCTACTTAATATAATTGTTTTTTATTATCAGAAACGACTTCTATAAATATAATCATAATAAATAGGATAATATATATATATACACACAGATAACACATGTAATATATATACATAGAACAATAATTTTTTTATTTAACGTCAAGTACCCAGTAGCTGCTCACTCCATGTATTTGTATATCTATACATTTATTTGTGAACACTGGTTCCTGAGCAGCTACCAGGGCTCTTTCCTTATTGATGGTTTTTTTTTCTATATAAGTTTTGATTTTTTTTGGGAATCCTGAAATCTTTTCAGATGTTTTTTCGATTTCTATTTTTTTTTTCATTGAAAAAAAATGTATTTTTTTAGGTATATTTCTTATAACATTAGAAAAAAAAATTTTTTTTTTCGACTAATGAAAATATAAAATTATATGAAATCTTCTAATGAAACTGATGAATTCTTAGAAATAGTCTTTTTATAATAATTGATTTGATATAAAAATTTCAAAAATTTCTGAATATCTGCTGATTTTAGGTATTGTTTAAAATGTAAATTTTATTTGAGTATTTTTTGGTGGGATAGATTAAATCTACTATTATTATTAATATTAATTATTATTATTATTATTATTATTGATAAGATCATAAAGAATATATTTAATAATTATAAAAAAATTTTACTTGAGACATTGTAAAGGATGATTTCGATTTGATACTTCACGATCAAATCGTAAGGCAACTTTTATTGTATTTTTAACCGGAATATGTCCATGTTACCTGAAAAATTTTTTAATCCGTTCCTTTTTTCTAAAAGATCAAATAGTTCGTCTTAAACAAAAATTATAAGCAGCAACACACATCAACAGCAACATTAGTTTTCTGGATTTCAATAGATGGTCCCAAAAAATGAGCCATTCATTGTCTGTCTAGATCAGTTTCAGCTAAAATATTTTCAATAATTTCAAGAATATTTAACTTTTGAAATGGATAGTATCGAACTATTTTTTACAGTAATTTAAAATAACTGTCAAAACAGCTTCATATGCAAGCAAATGATTTTTTTTAAAAACTACTATAAATCGAAAAATAAACTCTGGTATAAATAATGACTTTGAAAACATTGGACAAAACTGAGTCATATCAGCCGATCAATAGTTAAAGCAAGCAATGATGTTTTAGTTCTATCTGTTAATTAATTATCTAACATTTCAACTGTCGAATCCGTAGAAATTTTGCTAATTATTTCTATAAAAGCATTTTTATTATTTTTTTTATTACAATCCATCATACTGAATAAATCACTGACACATACTGACGTTTCACAATTTTTTATTTTTTCCATCAATTAAATAAAAAAAAGAAGTGTCTATTCACACGTTAAAAATCCTGATAAATCCACGCCGCGTGAATAAGGACTTTTGCATTCACGCAGCGTGAATTTAAGGATCTTACATTTACGCGGCGTGGATTTATCAGGACTTTTTTACGTATGAATAGACATGTATCAGAATTGTAGGCAATCGGATTTCAGTGTAATCGGAATTATATCCAATAAAATTTCTAGGCAATCGGATTCTAAGCAATCGGGATTCTAGGTAATCGGTAATCTACCCCATAGGAATTCTACGTCATTGATAATTTGGGTAATCGGATTCTGGGTTATTGAAATCTAGGTAATCGGAATCTAAGTCACCGGTAATCTAACTCATCGGTCTGTAGGTAATCGACCTCTTCCCTGATAACATAATGGTTTTAGTCGCATTTAGGTGACACTACTTGTAGAGAGAGCGTTAATTTTAAATGTTACTGGTCAGCTGACAACTATCAATTTTTTTTAATTTTTATAACAAATCAATTACAACAAAAAGAATGTTTTAAAAAATTTTAATTAACAATTTTTGTGAATTTTCACATGTGGAATTTTTTTCGCAATAATTTCATTATTATAAAATTCTAAAAATTTCTGTCTGTCAACTTCACTGTCTTTTTTTTTAAATAATAATTTTACACTAGTTGTAAGAAGTAAATTAATTTCAAAAGATAATAAGCAACTTTTTAATTATACTTTTTAGTCTAATGAAAAAATTCCACACATGTAGAAATTAAAAACTATTATAAGTGCAAATTTTAAAAAATATTTTTTTTATTATAGTTTACTTGTTATAAAAATTTTCAGATATTTGCTAATATTAATTTCATACTTTTTATTCTTAGATTATCTTAATATACAATGAACCTTCACCATTCGTTTTCTTATGAAGTACTATATTTGCTATTATACAGGTAAACAATACAAGATAAATTATAGCTCAAGATTTTTTTGACCGTATTTTACAATCAATAAAATTGGTACATTTTATTAATTAAATTAAATTAATTTTCTCATCCCAATGAAATCGATGCTCTCGCAAAAACATAACAAAAATATCGACTTTATTGTGTATTCAATTGTTGCAAAAAGGATTGAAAAAAAGGATAAGTTGATAAATCTATCAATTAATCAAGAATAAATTGATACAATTAATATTCTACATAACTTTTAAGGATTATAAAACAACAGTTTGCTTTAAAAATTAAACTCAAAATGATAAATGAACGTTTTTTAGTCCCAGCGAAAAGTATACTTTTGAAAGTTACACGCTGGGGTAATGTCACAAAGCGTATTGTGAAAAAAAAAAAAAAAATCATTTTAATTTAATTAATAAAATTCACTAATTTTGTTAATTGTAAAATACGTCAGAAAGAAATGTTGTGCAATAATTTATTTTGTATTATTATGCACTATAATTGATTATTGTCACTTATTAATTTTTGTCCAAATTCCTGCCAAATTTAACTATAAAAATTTAATTATATCTTGAAGAAGTCGATCCAGAGATTAATTTACTGAACCCTTTATGCACATTGTACACTAAAAGAAATATCAACGGTGATGTTATCATTTTATGATACTTTTAGAACAAAATAATTAATTTCGAGCACATAGAATTGTTTTAGAGCAATGTTGCCCTGCATTACTTGGAGAGTTGATCAGTAACGATGGTGTAATTTCTGATATCAGTCCTGAAATTTTAAAAATGATTCTGGAGTATATTTATATTGGAAACATCAATGAGTTAGACTACAATGCCCAACAATTATCAGAAGTTAGTAATCGCTTTGAACTGAGAAAATTGAAGCAGCTGTGATTGATTCAATCAAATTAGATGGTCAAAAAAACAAACCGACATGAAGAATTGAAGAAAAAATGTGGCTTACCTCTGTCGAAGTTTTCAAATAGTTGAATATTAATAAATATAACTTAATACTGTCAAATTGTATTTTTATGTACTGAAGTAAATAATATTTCATAAAAAACTGCACTACTCAAAATAAATAAAACTATAGTATATTACACACCTAGGGAAGTAAAGTAAGAAATGTCTCAGATCACATGTAATTGTTGTCCGAGACGAAGCCGAGGTCAACAAACATGTGATCTGAGGCTTTCTTATTTACTTCACGTGGAGTGTATACTATTTTTTTGTCCGACGAAGGCGGAAAGCGGCAACTTTGTTTAGCGCAGCGGGACGAAAGTTGCCACTTTCCGCTAGGAGGGCAAAAAAAATATAAATTAAATTAATTTTAATACATAGCATGTTAAGGTTTTCAATACCATAAAATATTTACTAATATATTAACATGTAAATGTAAATAAAATAATACTAGACAAAAATTATAAGTCATTGTTATAACGATCTCGTTGCACAGTTAACTCATTTTTACCCGACTTGAGAAAATGCTTGGCATAATCTGGTAGTGGTGTTACAAGAACTCTTTGATCTGTACATTCAGATAAAAATTTTTTCAGATTTGTGCTTTTGAATTCCCATCTATAAAAAAAATATCAAATTATAATATATATAAATATATGAAAAATTGATTTGGGTACTAAGATGAAAGGTCTCGACGAGTGTAATATCGGAGTGAGCTAATATCTTTAAAAATGTCAATAGTTCACAGGATAAAAGGTCATTTCTTAATCATGTATCTAGGGATCGAACATTTTCGAATGCAGTCTAAATACTTATCATAATAAATTGACTTTCGGTGAGAATGATATGAAACCTTGAAAAGGCACAAATTTAAGTCAAGATCTTTGTAATGACTCTAAATTTCACTTAAAAAAACCGATTTTATGATATAACTATCCTGGAGACAAAATTTTTCTTATTCTCTTAATAATATAGATAAGCCAA
Organism: Cotesia glomerata; assembly: GCF_020080835.1. Classification (NCBI taxonomy): domain Eukaryota; kingdom Metazoa; phylum Arthropoda; class Insecta; order Hymenoptera; family Braconidae; genus Cotesia; species Cotesia glomerata. Next base: position 33,106 of record NW_025402219.1, read on the forward strand.
CAAGAAAAATATTTTATATTAATCAGACATAAATAATGATAATAAAAATAATTTTTTCAAAAAACAATTTTTTTCACTTACTGCATGTTAATTTTAACTTCCGGTAATTTTTCCGCGATTTTTGGATTAGCCCACGGCACATTCCGATTTTTTACTATTAATGACTCCAAAATAATCTCATCACTTCCCAAATGTTTCTCTAGATACTCTCTTCGATTTTGATTTTGTTTGAAATCGATCCCCATGTTGCTAAAAAATCATCAAAATTTAAATTTAATATCCCAAAATTTCGAATAAAGTGTAAAAAGATAAACATTCAACATTTACCTGACAACTCCAGGGGCTTCCTCGAATTCTTCATCAACACTCATGTCATTTCCATCGACAGCATTTCGTTTATTTGTAATATGAATTTTAATAAGTGAACTAATATTCTTACCACTCAGTAGTATCTTTTTACATTCAGAGTAGCCAGTACTTTTAACGACAGCGAGTAAGAATTCTTTTGTTACTGATTTATTTGAACAAAAAAACAGATCTTGTTCCAAAAATAATGCAATGCAAATTGGCGATAAACGATGTGACTTCTTTTCACGAATAACTATGTACGTTACGTCATTATAAACTTCTGATTTGATGTGCATTTTCATTTGGAGTGTGTTGAAGTAATCAAACATGCTATCTTCAATTTCAGATGGATCATATTCATTATAATAATTATTCTTACGGTTTTTAAGCTCATATGCATGCCACATTTTACGATTTGAGTGTCGACTAATTTCTGAAGATGGAAAAATTATACTATAAATTTTCTAAATGGAGTATTATGTGATTCATTAGTAGTTTTTCATAAGTAATTTTTTAATTTTCGAGTTTGATTGGAAAATTTTTTAATATTGGTTAAAATACTACTTTTATTATGAGATTTTCTCAGAAAATTTTGCTGAAGCTAAAAAAATTTAAGGAGAATCATAGTTACCTACAGATTAATCAAATTGCTAAACAAACTAATTAGAAAAATCGTATGATTATTTAAGATAACTAAACCAATAAAGATATATAAAAAATTCCTTTGCTTTGATAAAAAATTATTATGCATTACCTACAACTTCTAAATGACTTAAGCGGCTTTTTAGATCTTTTTCAGCCAGTTTTTTATCCTGTAACAAAGATAGCAATAAGCAATAACTCTTTCTGACAGCACATTTGTAAAAATAAATATTTATAATGATACTGAAGTTAGCTGACTACTATCAATTTTTAAATTCTTATAATAAATCAATTATAATAAAAAAAAATTTCTACTAATAATTTTTTTTTTTAATTTTCACATAATATAACAGACCCAGTTATTGACAATGGTCTAGTTATTGACACTTGCAATTTTATTTTAAATAAAAAAAAAAACAAATCAATTCTAATAAATTAATAAAAATAATTTTTTAATTATAAATTTTAATGACCCTGAAGTTAGCGGACAGCAGACAAAATAAAATTTCAGATAGGGATATCTACAAGCGAAATTAAGTTTTTCAAGTTTACCAAATTATAAATTGTTTGTCGTTGACTTACCTACAGGTGACAATAAACGAAATTTTTTTTTTACTAATAAAAAATTTTTTTAATTAAAAATTAAATTTTGGGAAACTCTCACCGTGTTTCCTATAGGTTTATGAATATGAAATTTTCAAATTTAGTTTATTTTTGGATTCTAAAAAGATGATTTCAGTTAGTTTTTTAAATTTTGGCTTAGGGCATTCTGGGACGTATATCTGCGAGTAAAATGATTATTATTACAAAAAAAAAAAGTCACCTTTTTGTCTTTGAAAAATCTAAAGATGATATTTTTTTTATTTTAAATTTGATAGTCGGATCGTTAGATATCCTTCATTTTTTATTTTTTTGAAAATTTTGGAGCCGGATATCAAAGTAAAAAATAATCAAAATCGAAATCAAAAAAATGTCATGTTTTAATTTTTCAAGAATCTGAAGATGATTTATCTCGGATTTTTTATTTTCTTATTTATTTATTGAATATCCTTATTTTTTTGTTTTTTTGAAAATTTTGGTCCGGAATATTAAAATCAAAAATGATGAGAAACACAAAAAAAGAAGTTTTTTGTTTTCATTTCTCAAAAATCTAAAGATGATTTTTTTCAGATCTTTATTTTCTTCATTTGTTCATTAAATATTTATATTTTTCAGTTTTTATATTTATTTTGACAGAGAATATCAGGTAAAGCATAAATAAAAATTTTTTTTTACTCAAGTCAATAAATTTGCCATCTAGATTTAAAAAATTTGAGATATATGATTCACGTTAAACAAAATGACTAAAAAACTAATTCTTTTGTTAGTTATTTTGTGATGTATGAATCATTTAATCCTGTAGAAAACATATAATGAAGACAATTCAACTGAAAATAATTAGACATGTCTGAGGTAAATAAGGATCAACGAGTAAGGGAAGTATTGATAAGGGACGTAAAATGATAAGAGTAAAACAAGGAAGAACAAATTTTTCAGTCTGTATTTCAGAAATTTTTAGTCAAATGTTTGAGACAGCTGATATGTGACCACCTCTGACAGATTTCACAGAAAATCTAATTAAAATTTTTTCAGCCTCATGAAGAATTTTCAAGTTCGAATTGATAAAGCTAGGAAATTTGGAGTTATTCCGAAAAAACACTTTTTCCGGTTTTCTTTTGTTCGCGATATCTCTTGAACAAATTGACCGATTTTGACCGGCTTGACGGCAATCGACGTAATTTTTTATGTTAATAGCTGATTAGTTTTTTAAATTGATCGTTGAAGCCATTTAAAAGTTATTCCAAAAAATTTCGGAGTGATGTTAAAAAAACACTTGTTTCCAAATATTTTGTCGAGGATATCTCTCGAACCAATCAACCGATTTCTACGTTCTTGGCGGCGATCGACGCGGTTTTTAAAGCTCTAAAAATTATTTTATTTCATCAAAAACAATTCGAAAAGAAATGTCGAAGTTATGTGGAAAAAAACACTTTTTTCGGTTTTCTTTCGTTCACGATATCTTTCGAACGAATCAACTGATTTTGACCAGATTAGCGGCGATCGACGTAGTTTCTCTAGGTTAAGGGTGGATTCGTTTTTGAAGTTGATCGATATAGCCGTTTAAAGTTATTCCCTTAAAACCACTATCAAAAAATATTTTTTTCTTAGTTTTTTAAAAATTTTTCAAAATTTCTTAAAATCTATCGGTTCAAATTCACCGGAAATGTAAGTTTGAGGGAACTCTTTGGAACGCCGTTTGGTAGGTTCCGATCGGTTTAGTCGTTCAAAAGTTATAAGCGAGTCACATACTAATACACACACAAATACATACAGGCATAGCGTCAACAACGCAGGGGTAGTCAGGGAAGCTTTCTATGATTTTAAAATGTCGAGATCTGATGAAAACTTAATTTTTGAAAAACGGGGTGAAAAGAATAACTTCCCGATTTTTGAAAATGTTCGATTTTCTTAGCGGGAAATGAAAAATAAAGATCTGAAAAAAATCATCTTTAGATTTTTGAGAAATGAAAACAAAAAACTTCTTTTTTTGTGTTTCTCATCATTTTTGATTTTAATATTCCGGACCAAAATTTTCAAAAAAACAAAAAAATAAGGATATTCAATAAATAAATAAGAAAATAAAAAATCTGAGATAAATCATCTTTAGATTCTTGAAAAATTAAAACATGACATTTTTTTATTTCGATTTTGATTATTTTTCACTTTGATATCCGGCTCCAAAATTTTCAAAAAAAATCAAAAATGAACGATATCTAACGATACGACTATCAAATTTAAAATAAAAAAAATATCATCTTTAGATTTTTCAAAGACAAAAAGGTGACTTTTTTTTTTTGTAATAATAATCATTTTACTCGCAGATATACGGCCCAGAATTTCCTAAGCCAAAATTTAAAAAACTAACTGAAATCATCTTTTTAGAATCCAAAAATAAACTAAATTTGAAAATTTCATATTCATAAACCGATAGGAAACACGGTGAGAGTTTCCCAAAATTTAATTTTTAATTTAAAAAATTTTTTATTAGTAAAAAAA
>NW_025402219.1:37291-48665 GCF_020080835.1 Cotesia glomerata
GTGTGCAACTGTTGAAATCGGTATGGAATGTTCCAGAAAAGTCTAGAAATTTCTGGAATGATCTAGAAAGATTCCAAATGGTGTGCAACGGCTGAAATCGGTATGGAATGTTCTAGAAAAGTCTAGAAATTTCTGGAATGATCTAGAAAGATTCCAAATGGTGTGCAACGGCTGAAATCGGTATGGAATGTTCCAGAAAAGTCTAGAAATTTTTGGAATGATCTAGAAAGATTCCAAATCGTGTGCAACTGTTGAAATCGGTATGGAATGTTCCAGAAAAGTCTAGAAATTTCTGGAATGATCTAGAAAGATTCCAAATCGTGTGCAACGGCTGAAATCGGTATGGAATGTTCTAGAAAAGTCTAGAAATTTCTGGAATGATCTAGAAAGATTACAAATAGCTTCAAGATATAATAACTTCGGGATGGTCATCAGAGGATTCCGGGTTGATGTACGGGTTTATCTGTGCCATTCCCGATGAAAACCTACGGAGGAAAACACCTGGTTTCGAAATATAACTTCGGGATAGTCATCAGAGGATTCTGGGTTGATGTACGGGGTTATCTGTGCCATTCCCGATGAAAACCTACGGAGGAAAACATCTGGTTTCGAGATATAACTTCGGGATGGTCATCAGAGGTTTCCGGGTTGATGTACGGGTTTATCTGTGCCATTCCCGATGAAAACCTACGGAAGAAAACACCTGGTTTCGAGATATAACTTCGGGATGGTCATCAGAGGATTCCGGGTTGATGTACGGGTTTATCTGTGCCATTCCCGATGAAAACCTACGGAGGAAAACACCTGGTTTCGAGATATAACTTCGGGATGGTCATCAGAGGATGACTAGGAAGGTCATCACCTGGGTTCTAGGTTGATAATAATCAAAATTTAAATAATATCATTATGGTAGTCTCTTTATGCGAAGGAGAGTTACATACAAACATACATACAAACATACAAACATACAGGTGAAGTTAATATAAAAGCGTGTTAAAAAAAAAAAATTATTTATTAGTAATTATTATTTGTCACTCCGAAAAACGCTGTATTTGTATTGAATTAAATAATTTTTCACTTTAATAAATATAAAATTAATTATAAACAAACTCGTTATTTTATATTATTTTCATTTAATTTTAATTTTTCTTCAATACATTTTTTATTATATTAATTTATTGTTATTGTAAATATAAATAAATTAATAATAGACTCCGATTTACATATCATCAGATATCAAGCTTTTTATAACTTAAAACAGATATGTCTTGAGAAAAGTATTTTATTTCGATATAAAAGGTATATCAGCCATCTATTAACTGATTGCAACACTATCATACAACTTCCTACTTTATCCAGAAGTAACAGGCGGCATATGTAAAAAAATTTAAATGATACTATTCATTAATAATCCTAGAGACGGCAGCACAAGACATTCTGTTCACTATGTGTGAACTCCTTAATGGATTTATAAGAGTTCGTGGTAATGCCAACTTATAAACTTAAAAAGCCCAAAGTTTGTCGGCAAAGTGTCCCCATCCCGATTTTAGTATTTTTTGTAATTATAATAAAAATTTACAATTTGTACCAACTTACTCGCGTTGGCTGCATTTTTTATAACAAACTATCCTCTTGTTATGTCCTGCGAGGTTACTAGATTCGCCGATGATGACACCTCGTGGACAAGTGGGTTGTTTATTGTCACGCGGGATTTTATTTTATAATTTAATTTGAAATATACTTAAAAATGACTGATTGAGATTGTGTGGCAAGGTATGATTTTAAATGATAAGAGTTCAATTGAACTTAATGTTGATGTTTATTTAGAAATCGGAGAGATGGAGTGAATAGTTACAGCTCTCGGGGAGAAGTGAAGTCACAAAGTCTCAACTCTGACTGCTCAGCTTCACGTTCCCCCACTATGGTTACACGTATACACCTATACTATTGCTAGAACTACTCTTATACATAGTGCGTAATATACTATCTTACATGTACTTATATAAACTTATTTATATATAACACTTATTAATTGCGGCTGCGGCCGGCTTACATATTCATGTACCTGTATTTACCTGGCTTTAAATTCAGCACAGCGACCTAGGGAAACCGCAGAAAACCTGGTCGAGGTACAGACAGTAATAATAATATAATATCAGATCGTTGTTAACAATGATTATCCTTATCTATTATTTATTATTATTTAATTAACATATATTCATTAGAATCAATTAACGTGTTATAATTTTTAAAAGGCTTTTAAGGTATTATCTGCTCAATAAATTATATCAGATGCGGAATTTACTTTAATATTTGCTAATCATTTCTAAATTCAATTTAATACCATTTACTATTCAATTATTCCAATATGTAATTAAATTTGTCTAAAACCATTGTGACATTAAATCCATACATACATACACATGTTGTAGCGTCTAAATACTCATTTATTTATGTTATTTAGTTACTTAAAATAAAGTGGATAAATAAATTATTATTGATTTATTTTGTTGTTAAATTTAGTTGTAGTGCCTTGTTTTTTAGGGAACAAGAGACCGTTGAGTTTCCACACGTGTCTTTTATGGCTTTTCTTTTAAGGACTTGAAGTTGTCATGTGGCAAGGACACGTTCTGTGTTTACTCAAAGATTTTATGGTTTTTCAGAACCTAATACAATATTCCTTTGTATTATTTTCTCGACATTAAAGTTTCTCTTTCGAAGACACGTGTGCACTCAACGACCAAACTCAGCAATTAAATAAAATATTAAATCAACTAGGAATTCTGAATCTATTTAAAATATAAATATAAATTTAAATTATAAATGTAACTAATTAACACATTTAAATCATGGTTTATCTGACAAGTAGTGTCACCTGCCAGATGCAACCCAAAGCATTATAGTTATTACGACATAACACTCTTGAAGCTACTGTTGTGAATCCGAAAGGATTGATCACAACGCTCTCTATATATTAATATAGAATTACATATAAAAAAGATGGCTGCAATAAATGACAGCGGGAAAAACCCAGGAAGATTTAAAATATATGTATTTTATTTGTAATAGTATCGGTAAGAAAAATAAATAATAGTTTAAAAAAACTAAAAACACGCTTTTTATAGAAAACCAAACTAAAAAATAGAAAATAAATTTTAATAAATTTAAATTAAGAATAGTGTTAAAAATTTCAATAAATATAAATTAATAATCGTGCAAAGAAAGAAATGAATTTTATTTTAAAAAAAGCGTGGGCTGCTTTATAAGATATTATCAAAATGATAATCACTCTACTCATATCTGTCAATAAAATATTTATAACTATTGACACCATGCACCCCACGCTTTTTTTAAAATAAAATACATTTTTTTTATTTACACTATTATTAATTTATATTTATTTAAATTTTAACACTATTCTTAATTTAAATTTATTAAAATTTATTTTCTATTTTTAGTTTGGTTTTCTATAAAAAGCGTGTTTTTAGTTTTAAACTATTATTTATTTTTACTTTTTAGTTTGGTTTATTTATAAAAGCGTGATTTTTAGTTTTTAAACTATTATTTGTTGATTATCAAAAATATTCAGGCGCGCAAATTACCCACGGAGAGTTACATACTGACAAACTGACATACAAGTGAAGCTAATATAAAGCGTGTAAAAAACCTACGGAGGAAAACACCTGGTTTCGAGATATAACTTCGGGATGGTCATCAGAGGATTCCGGGTTGATGTACGGGTTTATCTGTGCCATTCCCGATGAAAACCTACGGAGAAAAACACCTGGTTTCGAGATATAACTTCGGGATGGTCATCAGAGGATTCCGGGTTGATGTACGGGTTTATCTGTGCCATTCCCGATGAAAACCTACGGAAGAAAACACCTGGTTTCGAGATATAACTTCGGGATGGTCATCAGAGGATTCCAGGTTGATGTACGGGTTTATCTGTGCCATTCCCGATGAAAACCTACGGAGGAAAACACCTGGTTTCGAGATATAACTTCGGGATGGTCATCAGAGGATTCCGGGTTGATGTACGGGTTTATCTGTGCCATTCCCGATGAAAACCTACGGAGGAAAACACCTGGTTTCGAGATATAACTTCGGGATGGTCATCAGAGGATGACTAGGAAGGTCATCACCTGGGTTCTCGGTTGATAATAATCAAAATTTAAATAATATCATTATGGTAGTCTCTTTATGCGAAGGAGAGTTACATACTGACAAACTGACAAACTGACAAACTGACAAACTGACAAACTGACAAACTGACATACAAGTGAAGCTAATAAAAAGCGTGTAATAAGAATCTTTAAAAAATTATAAACCTTTCTATTTTAAATTCTATTGTTAAGTATGGGAAATTTTCTATCATAAATTTTAGGGTATAGACGAATTTATAATTACCGGAAATTCTTAAGGAAAAACTTATAAAAACTTTTAGTACTGGCCAGTTAGTTTAGACATGCTAAGAAAAAATTTCTTTGTTAAAATAAACCTACGTTAATTGTAATGGTCAATTAGGATAAGATGCCGAACGTTTTGGAAATACTCTTTACAATGCTGGGAAAACCCGGAGATCTTTATTTATTACTCTTTTTATTATCATAATCCCCTAAATAACTTATTTTCCAAAACGTTCGCTTAAAAAAAGGGATTGCTCGAGTAATCAAGACTAGGTCATAAAAACCAAGCATCCATGCGGGTTGCATATAGTCTGAGAATGTCGAGTCGCCGTGACGTCATCGCAGCATAGTCCCATTTTCGCCAACTCGAGAAGGGATGCTTGCCGAAGACAGGAGTCGCAGAGGCGCACGCAACTACCCTCACTACCCTCTGGGACTCTCCCACTCCAAAGGTACGAACATCTCAACCAGGGGAGTCGAAAACTAAGGAACAAGAAGACACTTATCAAAAAGCAAGACTGTAGTACACTACGCAAATTTTCCTTTTTCGAAATTATTGTTGGTACTTTTTATTTTGTAACCTATCGAATAATAAATAATAGATTTGCGCACAAGGCAAATCTAAATTAAACTAAAATAATCTGGGCGTTTTAAACTCATTAAATATTTATATAATTTATTTTAAATTATTCAAATTTAAATCTATTCTCCCGCCTTAATCTATTTACTGCGAGTTGAACGCCCTACCGCGTTCCAACGGGTGAATTAAAAGAACTCAATAAGAGCTGTATTCATAGTTCGGGCTTAAGTGTAAGTGCACCTTAAGCACAAGCTTAAGGCAGCGTTTAGATTCATATACGGCTTTTTTAAGATATACTTCAAAATTTGATCTTATCTAAGACGTGTGGCTGGGATAAATATTCATAATTTTAACTTAAGACAAGCTTGAGCATTAGATATTTCTGATGTATTCATATTCAAATAAGACGGTCTTATAAAATACCTTAACCTTACTTTTCATCCAAATAAGAGAGTTTTTTTCTAAGTCATCATTTCAGTTGACTTGAGATAATCTTAAATGTATTTACAGTGAAAAAAGTGGTTCAAATAATGAATTTTTTGGGGTTATATAATATTGACATCGACGATAATAATGATATCAATTTTGATTTGGACGACGATGATTTAATCATACGTATTCCAAAACGTTATATTCGAGATGTGCAAGATCCTTTTGATTTTTGTTCAGACATCGAATTCAAGTAAAGATATAGATTTGACAAGGATAATGTTAAATTCGGAATATTACCTCTTATAGAACAAAATTTAACTAAAGTCAATAAACGAGGATTACCAATCCCACCAATTTTTCAATTATTATGATTGCGATTTTATGCAACTGCAAGTTTTCAGGTAATTATAAATCAAGTTGAGAATATTTATTTCTTATTTACAGTTATTTGCTAACTTAGAGAACGCTGAAAAGATCGTTTTTATTTTTCAAACAAATATATATTTTTATACAACTATTTTTACAGCTCATTTTAGATGATACCATGACAGTATCACAACCAACAGTTTCCAGAATAGTTTTTCGGGTGAGCGTTTTACTTGCAAGCGAAATTCATGATTACATTAAAATGCCTCGAACTCAAGCAGCAAAATTAGAAAACCAGAGACTTTTTGAACGTTTGGGATTTGGTAATGAAGCAATTGGAATACCCGGGGTTGATGGAGCAATTAATTGCACTTATATCCGATGAGTTCATACAATGTTTCAAAATATTAATGAAATCAACAGAAATCGAAAGGGCTATTTTTCTCTGAATGTACAAGTAAGTATTTCTTTTATTTTCACTAGTCATTACAGACTGAACAACTTATAATATGATAATTTTTATTATTTCGTAGGCGATTGTTGGCTCATGGATGGAATTTTTAGATATTGTTCCAGAATGGCCTGGTAGCGATCATGATAGTCGAATTTTTCAAAATTCTCGAATTTACATGAGATATTCTGAACGTGAACTAACTGGGATACTTGTCTACGTATTCTTGATAATTTGTAATCATAAATTAAAGTCACAATTTTATCTCAGTTGAATTCCGAACTGTAAATGTAATAAATTCAGAATTGTAAATATAATGGATTCTATAAAAATTTAAACTTTCGTTAAATAGATATCATTTGTAATTACTTTTTCAAAAATATATCTATAAGAAAAGTTTTTGAACGTGTTTTAATAAAAAACAAAATTTTTTATAAAAAAACTATTTTTATTTTCAACCTTGACATTTTTGGTTTGATTACATTAAAAAAAGTAATTTATTTAATATAAAAATTTAATACATGCTTTAATAAAAAGTTACGGGCTTAACACTCTAATATAGTTAAAAATTGCATTCAAATGCACTTTAAAATTAAAATACTGTTAGCCCTTGGTACTTGAAAAGTTTTTTTAACGTACAGTATAAAATTATTTGTATTTTAAAAATTGCTATCACCTTATAAAATCTTTCAAACTAACGATAAATTTTTATCTTTACATTTCTATGCTATTTATTATAAAAATTAATAATAAATTAGAAATATCCAGAAAAAATCATGTCAATCATGCCCGTAATTCTTATTTTGTTGTCTTAATAAATTTAACTCACTTAGTTCAGCTGCAGCGGTTGCTGCACGAATCTCTAATTTATATTTTTGTTTCAGGTGTTCTATTGTTAGATTATGTATCTCTTCTTTATGTTGACATTTCAGTTGAAATAATTTCTCTTCTTGCTTTATTATTTTCTTAACCTTTCGCTTCTATAGAATTTCTCGTCTTCATTGGGTGGATTTTTTCTTCCTTTAGTTCTTTTCCTATATTGTTGAGCTAAGATGATTTTAAAAATATTAATTAAAATATATATTTTAAGTATTATGGCTAATAAAACTATTTCTACCAACGATTTTTTAGTAACAATAGACGATGAGGGTTCACGTGGTAATTCTTCATCATCATTGCCATCATTCTCATCATCTGGGAATAGTTGCTCAAGGCTTATGTATTCTTCACATTCCATTGAGTCAACAGCATTACACTTAGCTAGATAAAAAATATTTCTTATAATTTCATTAATAGTGAACGATTAACCAATATATAAGAAAGTCAGAACTGCAAATATCTTGGTAGTTTTAAAAATAAAATAATTACAGAAGGAAAAAAAGATGAAAACGTCCTAGTAACTTCTTCTTCAGACTTATTTGAAGAAAATAAAATCGGTGCAGTTTTAATTAAGTTTGGGGCAATAAGGAAATATCAGGATCAACTTCAGAATCTGGAATTGATGGTCCGACCCCAGTTGCAAGGCGATGTTGCTTTTTGGTTGTCAGCGCATTCCGTTGTTTTGTTTTTAGATTTGACCAAAGTTTTTTGAGTTGATCTGCATTTCGCTGCAATATTTTTAAAAATTATTATAAATTCGGCATACTATGTATTAAAAAAATAAAGATGAAATTAACAGATAACTAACAATTTTTAATTGTTTCTCTTTGAAAAAATCAAAATAAAACGCAATTAACGAAAAAATTTCACATCCCAAGCGGCACAAATTTTTTTTTGTTAATGTTTTGTTAAATTTAAGTTGACAATTATTAATTTTTTAACTTCTTGTTGAGTGAAATCTACCAAAAAGTTAACATTTTTTTTTGTGACGCTTGGGATGTAGAAAATTTGAAAAACTACAAGTCCAATTTTCAAGAAAAACTTTCTAAAACTAATTTATTTGTAAAATTTAATTAAAAACTGATCAAGTGGCTGGTAATTTTAGAGTCATATTAAAAATTTAATTTTACCCTTTCAGTAATTATACTAGATGAATTAAAGTCGGTTGCGATGAAATCCCATGCTTCTTTTTTTTCACTTAATGTAGCAGCATAACTCTTTTTATTTTCAATTACTTGGGCATAATTTTTTAAAATTTGTAGAAAATATTTTTTTTCTACAGCGGTAAAATTAGTACTTTTTCCTTTTTTTGACATATTTTCTTCTGATCTTGCGGTAATAATTTTCTAGTTGAATTAGAGGCTTGAATTTGAGGCTTACAATTTTCTAAGGTACATTTGTACATCTGTTTACAATTTTGAATAAAAAACTTCATTGTCAAAATTTAAGTACTTTTCAACCAATGAGATTGTTGGAAACATAAGAATTTTCACGGAAATTGACGAACACGCGTTGACTTGGTCTTAAGTTGGGTCTTACTAAAGCTTATCTTACTGAAAATAAGATCCTGCTTAAAACTTTTTACTTACTCAAGTTTATCTTAAAGAATGACTCTGAAAACATCATAACTTACAGCCGATAAGGCCGTCTTCATGAAGACAGGCTTAAGTAGCTTAAGTACAAACTTAAGACCGAACTATGAATACGGCCCTAAGTAAAGTTTTCAATAAATAAAAATAACATCCACTAGATGGAAGCATAACATTTTGGTGTCAGAAGTGGGATCCGCCAGTTTCAGTGCGTGGAAATTTTAATATTTCGCGAATAAAACTTTATCCGTGTTTTTCTTGAAAATTGACATTTATAATTGTGCGTTCAGATAAACTATAAACTTTTTAAGACTATATTAATTAATTATTTGATAGTGAAATAGTAGATTTTCAGTGAATTAAACAGTACGATTAAAATTGAACAGTAAGATAAATTTTGTCATAAAATCAGTGATCAATAAAATTGAACAGTTAGACTTGAATAATTAATACAAGTGATAAGTGATAAATTCATTTATATCCAGCCACCACTCTCTTAACGGGTTTCCGTGCGTTTCCCTTAAGCGAAGGACGAATGTCGGAGATGGTTGATTTCAGTAGCCGCACGCAATAAAATTTCTGAAATCATAGGCAATTGTAAACACTTATTTTTCTTCAAAATATCATCTACGGATAATCATCAGTCATCATCAGATAAGAAGTTATTCCATTGGAGCTAAAGGATCATCGTCTTTCAAGGAACATATCAACTACGATAGGAGTGCCATCAACGGATCAAGCAGCGGAGTTCATCGGTAATCGGGGTTCATCACCTGGATCAACGTCAACCTCGTCATCCCCATCGAGAGAAGTGTCACCTTCAAAAGGTCTATTAAAAGAAAAAGGAATCCACGGAAGAGTGAAGTACCAATTTTCAGATTAGTTTAATTATCATATAAAACTCTCTTTTGTAATTTACGAACGATTGTTATTATAAGTCCATTATTTTAAGTCTATATTGTATTTAGTTGTAAAAATTTTAGTTGTTACTTTCGTATATTAAATTAAAATGCCGCCGTCATGCCGAGGTCGTAGTCGCGTCAGTAGCCGTAGTGGTAATCAGCTAAATCAAACAAATTCAACCCCAAGTCGTAGAATCACTCGCAACAGTAATAATTCTCCCGCCCTTCAGAATGACAATAATGATTCTTCCAATGTAATCGATGGAGCGATTGTTAACGTTCCGCCAGCGCCTTTATTACCTGCAGTTATATCAGTCGAGCCAACTAGCTCAAATAGTAAGTCCTCAAATTCTAATGTTTCAACAAAATACTCTGATCTTGACCCTTTTTCTATCCCAACGTCGTATATGAATTTAAAACTAGCTGTTGACCTTGTCCCGCGGTCCGACGGGAAATCATGTTCCTTAGCAAAATTTATAAAACAAAGTAAACTTGCAGATTCTCGCGTCCACCCCCGAAATAGAATAAACCTCCTTGCTTTAATTAGAAATAAAATTGAAGGCCAAGCAGACCAACTTATAGCCAATCGCGGTGACCCAGCTGACCTTGATGAATTAATTAGTCTATTAAAAAATTCATTCACAAATATATTTGACATCGAGCACATTCATGATGAACTTAAAGGGATAAAACAAAAAAACGACGAGAACAACGAGGTATATGGGGCACGAGTAAGCGAAATTTTAAGTCGTGGAATCGAGGCGATTAAAGAAAAATATCAACCGTCGGAAGCCGTTGGAGTCAGATGTATTCTGAATCATGCTGCAACCATGGGTTTTACTCGAGGGCTCCGGAACTCTTTACTTAGCGCCCTTATTACTAAAGATAATCCGGTTTCATTGGGAGATGCGATAAATGTAGCTTCACATCTAGACCGAGAAACCGAGAATCGGAAAACATTATTCGGTGTAAATCAATCATCTTCTTTCATTAAATCATCCGCGAAAAACGGTAAAATATACATAGTCAATAAAGATAAAGTTAAAAAATGTTATCGTTGCGGTTCACTAGATCATATAGTAGCTAATTGTCCGGTGGAGGAAAAAGATAAAAGCGAGATAATATGTCCATTCTGTTCACGTCACGGGCATACCGAAAGAAAACTGTGTTTGAGAAATATCCAAGTAAATTAGAAGCATATAGGGAGCGTAGAAAAAATGCTCGTAACAGCAGTAATTTAAACTCAAACGAGGTTCCGCGGAAGAACGCGACACGGAACACCGAAGTGGTAGCGCGTTCGCAATCTACCGAGTCAACTACGAATTAAATATTCATGACACCCCTGGCCTACCCACCATAAAGTTAAATAATAATAAATTCAATAATAAACAAGCTATATTTCTAATAGATACCGGTGCACAATTAAATTTAATAAAAGCTAACTCTCTCACTTCCGAAATTCTCGTAAATTCAAACGTTATTTTTAATCTAACTGGAATTGGTTCAGGTATGTTACACACTCACGGGGAAGTCGAACTTAATGTACATAGTATAATAATAAAATTTCAAATAGTTGAAAATTCATTCCCCATTAAACAGGAAGGTATTCTCGGAGTACCCTTTTTGCAAAAACAAGAAGCTCAGTTAATTTTTAAAGATAATCTACCGGGTCATTTAATTTTAGGCGAACAACAAATTGAATTGAGTGGTCATACATCCCATTATCTACCTCCTAGAACAAAAAAATTACTGACGATTAAAATTAA
>NW_025402219.1:48765-85332 GCF_020080835.1 Cotesia glomerata
TTGGTGGGAGTCTTCATGTATCATGTCAAGTTCAGCTAAGAATAGAATTTTTATCAAAATTCCAACCCCAAAGGGACTGCGGAGGCGTTAACAATAAAAAATCTTTCTTTTCAAAAGCAATAGTTTCTACATTTTTGATGCTTAAAAATCATTTCGGAATAAGGATCTTACAAAATTTATCTCTCACATAAGAGTGCGGGAGTGATAGTTGTCAAAAATTCATATTCTTCAAATATATTTCCCTAAAGTTATAAAATTTGATAAGAATCTTAAGAGAAACAGGCAGTAAAGGATGGCCTCCAAAGGTCAATGGATTAAAATATTTTCCTTTTTTTTAATAATTATGTTTTCTTACTACAATCGTCTCTTTGGCAGCGGCAGAAAAGTCATTGTAAGGTTTCTAAAATTTAACTTTTACATGTAACTATATAGTCAACCGGACTAAGTATTTTTGCATACATTTTATTTTTTTGCTGATCACATAACCAATGAATTGTTCTTATAACGGGATTGCGGGGAATGTAACAGATCAAAGAAATGAAAACATTTTTAAACACTTGAGATGTGGAAAAAGAAATTTGGCTATTCATTTTAAGAGATTTCATAAAATCAAAAAGAGGTAAAATCATGAAATCCAAAAATGATTATTTATTTTGGAGAAAAGTTGAAACCAGAGGAATGTTACAGTGATTTCACATTGAAGCTTGTGGATATTCGCTTCTCAAGTATGATATGGGATAAAAGGTACAGGCCAATCCGATAGAATTTCGAGTCTGTGCAAGTCAGAGCAATACTCCAATTGAATTTCAAGTCTAGATCTCAATATTACAATTCTATAAAGTGTAACTTGAGTGAGCGGGTAGCTGTACAACATGCTGCTCTATATATGCTGCTCTATATATACGATATAAGATATAAGATGAAGATATTCAGAATTATAAAGTTTAATCAGTCATGTAGTTTTCAAAGTAGAAGATTTTTTGAGAAATTTTAAAAATCCTAAAAATACACTTTCACAGTTTATCGAATGTAACTTTTGAATGCTTACATTTGTATTGGCAGTGAATTTACATGAAAGGCAATACACCTGAAAAGCTGCTTCAAATAAGCTTCAACTTTCACTTAATTTGGGTTGAATATGTCAAATAAAAATTACATTCAAAATGTCACAAATCTGGAATATCGTTTCTATGAAAATTTGTTGTTAAGCTTTGGTTTCTCGAAATTACTGAAATTTTAAAACTTCTTCAATCGATAAACGCCTTTAAGCTTATTATTTTTGTTGAAGTATGAAATCTACTCTCCATTTCGGTTGCCGAATGGCCCTTTTTAACAGAAGTATTTCATTTTATATTTCCTAATATAAAATTGTAAAGAATAGTAAAGATAGTACGTACCATTTCGGAACTGTTAGATCTAAGGTTCGAAGACATTCCTGAACCTAACTCAATACCTGTTTGCACCAGCAGATTTGCTGGCTCCCTTTCTGAGATCTCTTATAACAAAATAATTTGTATTAAAGAAACATCAAACTATATACGATAGCTTTTGAGTTGTATTACATATAGAGAAAAATACCATGTGGCCAGAGGTTGTAAGTACGCATCGATCATTAGGATTAGTAGTGTCTCCATTGTAAAATACCATTCACAGGAATGGCAGTATTCTGAAACAGATCTCATTGATATTACGAAGGTGTTAAAAAGTTTATAACTTAATAATGATTTGATAATATTTTTAATTCTTAAATGAAATATAAAAGTGTTAGAATAATAGGATTGCCGCTATGAAATTACTTTCTATGTTAATTTAATGATCAAAAGAAGTAAATAACTTGAAAAGATATTTATAAGCGACAAAAAAAAAAAAAGATTTACCTTTGCTATTTGTAATTGAACGATTGTATGTTTGATGGAATTAAGCACAGAGTTAGCGTGGACTAAAATAACACCATACTTTTCTTGTTTATTATTATCCTTTTCTGTTTCATTACTCGGCTGGCCTTCTATTAATACTATTTGATCAATAAGCAATTGTAAAAACGCATCGGCTTCGGATACTTTTCGGTCAAAATCATGCTTGGATAATGAACTTTTGGATCCCAACGCTAATAAAATTATAAATATTTATTACTTATTCATTAAAATAACGTTAACAGCCAATAGTTCTAATGCATAAATTTTCTCTTTTTTACTAACGATCAAGTATTTTTAATAGAAAATTCTAGGTTATTGTTATGAAGCTTTTTGAACTCAAAAAGGATCAATTGAAAATATAAAACGGCTCTGCTCACGTACATTTGTACGTGAGCAGCCGTTTTATAATTTCAATTATCAACCACTGAACCGCTTAAAAATTTTATATTATCAATTAGTAAAAGTGACAAAATCAATATATATGTCTCAAATATTTGATATTATTTATTTACTGCATAATAAGTATTTACAAATAATATTGATTAGAAACTATTAAAAAGTATTAAAAAGTACTTGGCTTATGAAATACCAAAAATATCAAAAAAGTAACCTAGTATACATTTTTGGTCTCAGCAGTGAAGTTTGATGTACACTTATTGCACATTTTTTGTGAATATTATACTACTATTGACTGACACTAAATATTTTTAATTAAGTTGTAAATAAAAACAATATTTCTATAATAAGGTTTTTTTTTACAAAAGCTTAGATAGTCCTCATAGTTTTTTATAGTCAGTCCCAGTCCTTGAGGAAACCGCTATTCATTGCATTTCTTATGAATTTTACTGATAAAAATAAGGAGAGTAGTTCCTGAATTTAACGAAGATATAAGAATCTCTATATTCGAATTACAAAATTCGTTATCGCATAAAGCGATAAAATATTACTTGCTACTACCGTATGCGAATGACGTAAAACTTAGTATATTTCGAGAGTTTCTCCGAACCCAACGTTCTCGTTCATCACTATTACGAGTTTGGAAATGGAAAAGTTTTTGGATCATCTTTCGATGAAAGAAGTTGTGATAGTAAATGTACCTTGTCATCTTTCATCATCTATTCCAATTACAGCACCTCGTAATCCCGGACACCCAAACTTCACGGCGGGCACCTCGCATCATTTTTTCTTTACTCTATTGATAGAATTTAATAAATTTTACTAAAGAAAAATTAAAGAAAATTATAAATTAGTAAAAAAATATCTTACAGTATAATATGATAATAGACCAGCATTGTCATCAAGAACAAACCAACGATATTGCCATCCATTAACAACATTGGTCCATTTACTAAGTGATCCTTCCATTCTTGATATTATGTATATAGACTTTTTCAAATTAATAAAACTTAAAAATGATATCCTGTCATTTTGTAAGACCCTGTTAATGACATCTATAAATTTAAGATATCAACAGTAATCCAATTATTTATAATTATTCATAAAAGCAATTATTTAGTATACACATAAGACGTCTACACTAGCACAAGATAAATATGATTTGTTATTCATTTACTATTTACTAATGAAAAATTGTTGCTATGATAGAGGACACTGAAAACTCGCAGCTATGGAAGCCCGGTAGTGACATGTTATACGAATGATAGTAGCACTGACTTTTTCGTCTCCGTTGACACACTTAGTATGTCTATCTCACTAATCTAAAGGTGGCGCTAAATGTTTCCTTCTTATAAATAATAATGATAATATATGATGTGTATGTTTTGTTATGATCTGATCCGATGTTTAGTAAGTTTTTACTGCTGTAGATGTCTCAATATTATAGTTAGATTCGGCTCAGATCGGCGGGCTCTTTAAAATTCGCTAAAGAATACGAAAGTATTCCTGTTACGGACTTTCGTGAATAATAATTAATATTATTATTAATTTATACTAGTTAGGATGAGGATTTGGCATTCGGTATTATGAATGATGAGATTTTATATGCAAGTTATATGGGGATATATTGTAAGATGTTTCATATATAGGAGTTACTTGCTTACCGCTATATCTTAATTTTCCTAAGTTTTACATCGAGTCAATAACTTATTTTAGAGGGGAGATTTTAACTTTAGGGGTTGATTTATTATAAGAATGATTTCTAATTGCTCGATTTCTTCAAGAGTGGGACTCAAAGTAAAAGTGACGCCTTCGCTTAATTTTCTCGGAAAAGTGAAACTAACCATGTGTTTAACACATGGCGTCGTAGTCGTTGCCTGGTTAGAAGAAAGGCCATAAAAAGGGAATATTTAGTTTTAGCCTAGGATAATAAAGTCCTTTATTCAAAGTCAAATTGTAGTATTTTGCTAGAGTCTCTAAAGGTGTAACACCTCATGCTGACGCTTGACGCTGGTTATGGAGCGTCAAATTGGGTCACGTGGTTAACATTTAGGCCGTGCTGCCACCTGGGAAAAAACTTAGTAGCAGTCAAATCCGTAAAAAGCTAACCCCTCGGTTTAGCTTTTTTATGCTGAGGGTGAGCGTCCAGAATTTTCACAAAATAATATAATCGAACTCGAAAATAATCGATTTTTGACAAAGTTTAAGAAGCCAAATTATTTATTTCCTTGTGTTAAATAAATGTCTGTTTGAGATAATTGGAATAAATATAGAATAATATTAATTTTTAGAAGGCAAATGCAATGGCACTGTTTGAAGATTTCGTCGATGTAAGTAATACATTATTTAAAATGGAAACTTAATAAATGTGGGAGAAAAATGTTTTGGATAAAAATTTGGTTAAATTATTTTTTATATAGAAAAAAGTAATCAATTATTGATATTTTCGGGCCAACTAAGGCCATATAAGAGCTGCTTTCAAGTATGCACAGCTATCAATTTCGAATATAATTTTCAATTTTTTTCAGAGTATGAAGAAAAGAGTTGGGAAGACGGCTTCAGAAAAATCCATGCTCTCGTCGTAATTTAAATAAAGGATATGGATCCAAAATTTCTTTGTGAATTGTATATTTTTTTAGATCTCTGGATAACTATTTCATTGCATAATAAAAGCACATATGATCCTTTTACGTCGAATTTTTTTATTTGCGCATGACGAATTATTTTTTGACACTGATAAATCCACAATTGATAATCATATTCATCTGCCATTTGAAATTTCGATAAGTCACTTAAATTTACGATATGAGGTATTTCATTAATGTTTAACATTTATTGTTGTCATAAGAGATTATTTTACTATTACCATGTGTTTTTTATAAAAATTAGGTTAAGAACTAGCTTCTAAGGTATATCTCCTGAGATATCGACTTTCGATATTCATACATTTTTTCGCCGCTGATTTTTAAATTTTGACGCGCCTGGCATTTGACGCTGGATCCTTAAATGTGCTTTCATTTATTTCAGCTTTAAAGGGTGAGAGCTATAGTTTGACGCTCAAAGCTTTAGCGTCAAAGCGTCATCATGCAGGTTAGAACAAACAAAAGATAATATTTTGTTTATTTAAGATTTTTAGTTTCTCCTTCGTATAAGCTTTTCTCGAAGATATTATATTTTATTTTCCTCTCAGTGACCATTCTATATTTAAAGTATTCCATATGTTTTATTTTCTCTTTGTTACGTATGTTCTTAATATTATTCTGCTTATTTTTCTACAAATAATTATTCTTATAATTATGATTATTAATCATTCATTTGTCTGATTTGAATTTAAAATAAACCGCTAATTTATATCCTAATAGTAGATGGCGGCATGTTAACTGCTACATCACAGTTTTTAAGTGGATTTACCCCTACGCTGTAGTTACATGTAGTTTGATCCAGAATTCTATCGAAGAGAGGTCTCGTCGACGATTATTGAGACGTAAATACTCTTGTTCCTGGACCTAATTTCCTTTGGCACATTGATGGCTACGATAAATTGAAACCGCTTTGGGTTCGCTATTCACGGATGTCTTGATGGATTTTTCTACTCTAAGAAATTATCCGGTAAGGCTGGCGGACACTATCGTGACTACGGCGGTAATTGTGGCGTGACTGGCACTTAAGATAAATTATCTGAAGGAATTAGCGTTAGTATTAAATTATCTGAGCTTTTAGCGTGAACAGAAGCTTTTACGTATTTAGAAAGCATAGAATATGTCTTTAACCATAGATAAATATCAAACTTTTTAATTAAAAAGAAACAGTCAATTCATCCTAGGTTATGTTGATTGTTGTTGATGCAGTCGTTACCGTTCGTGATGCTAAACATACGAACTTTGTGGAGGTTAGTAGTGTATTTAATAAATTTTTAATCTATTTAATTAACTAAATCGAATTTTTTGTCATATAATTATATGAGAGTAAAAAAATTAATGATTTGTAGAATGAGTCAGCTAGCTAGAGTTGATAAGAATTCATTGCGCTTGACTTTACGCTTGATAAGAACTATTTACTAAAATTTTTTTCATTTATTTAAAGTAATATGTATTATTCTAAACTCTTTATTATAAATAATAGTTTTTTTTTGTGTAAAATAACCCGTGAAAAAATTGATAAAATCATACTTTGATTAATATCGTTAATGTAACTCTCTCATATTTTTTTATGATTAATCACTTATTTTTTTTAAGTCATACAAATATTGAGAGATCAACAAAAATTAATTTATGCATAGTAGTCATCAAATTTTTGAAAATTTTGTTATACATATATATTAGAATATTTCAATAATTTTAAACTAGCAACCTGCAGTCACTATGTGACTACCGAGATTGACGGATTATAAATAAGGAAACATTGGCTGAATGATTTTTTGATAGTTATAATCACACTATACACAGTTTGGATAAATTTTAAAATCAATAGTGATATTACAGAATCAATTACGAATAATTTAATGAACAAATGTGACGGAAAAAATTTATAGAACCAGCAAACTATTAAAAACTCTTCCAAAAACTTGACATAAAAAATTGATTATTAAAAAATATATAAAATTAAAAGGCACTAATTCTTATCAAGACCTTTCTGATGATACCGGAGTTAACTATAAAAATTCCTTTAAAAATAATAACCCCCTTTATAAAGTTTTCCTTACTCTCTCAACTATTTAAATCATAAATGACTATCTCTGAAAAAAATATCAAACCCAATTTACGATAAAGATATACCTATCACAAAATTTTTCTTAGGGCCAGTTTTTCAATCTGAGATAAAATTTTATTCAATGCTAAAATATATGGGTCATTCCACCAAATAAGAACATTTTTACGGGGCGACCCTCGCGGATTATGTTTAAAATTTATGGAGGTGTTCTCTATCATAAGACAAAAATTCCCTGAGAGTTTTAGCTCTTAATACGCAGCGGTCTTGAAGTTATGATTTTTTGAAATTTTGGAAAAAATTTTTTTTCAACTTTTTCTGATATGAAAAACATTTTTAAACAAAATCGACAAACATTGTATTTTGTAGGAAAAATTCTCAACTTTTGAATGAAAATATTTATTTTTTCATAAACTCATCAGAAGATCCTTAAAAATCGAATTAAAGTGGAAAAATTGATTTTTTTCGGTGTGCAGCCCAAAATTCTTCAAATTTGAATTTTTTTCTGAAAGCTGAGAGTTTTTTACACAAAATATAGCGTTTTGCCGATGTGCATATTTTTTGTTTCGTCACAATTAAATTAAACGCAAATTCATTATAATTAAAATACTTTTATTTTTGAACTTTTTTGAGATGTGGACACAGTTTTAATGAAAGCATAATCAATTTCATCTTTTAAAGGCACAAAAGTGTGTAATGACTGTGTACCTTTCACCGTTTTCGATTGAGAATATCGTATGTCTAACACATTTTTTTTTTATTAAATAATCGTCATTAGCTATAAAAGTAAAGTCAACGCTTGTAAAATTTTTTGTTCCCCAGGAAAACAAATCTTGTGGTTTCAGTATATGCTCTTTATTGTTAATTTGTAATGAAGCTCTAGCAGCATATCGTTTTAATGAACCCGCAAGACCATCGCATGGTCCTTTGCCATGGGCAGTTGCAAAAAAATGCCACTCAGCGTTGATTTCGAAGTCAGCATAATGATAACATAAGTTTGTAAATGCTTTCTTGTTTTTGAATTGTTGTGGAGCTCCATCAGAGAAGTAAAAAATCGTATTGATGACAGCAAACTTCTTTTTAAGAAAGGCAATCAATTGTTCTTGAAATAAATAAATTAAAACTGTGTCGTGCTTAAGACAATCTGAAATACCAACAAAGCTCAAATGCTTAATAGTATCATTTTCGTTATAATAAATCACCATTGGAAATATAGTAGCTTGATCATTATTCCAATGAAAGCTTTGAGCTGCTTCCTGCACAACGAATGCATAATTTTCCGCAAAGTCAAATACTACGGCGAATTCCCCGCTCTTTAAATTTAGTTTTGTATCAGAAAAAAATCGACTTTGTGTTTTCGCAATAAAATCATGTTTCAAAAGCTTATCAAATTGCGTCACTAAAGTCTCGATGAAGTCTTCGGAATCTGAAGTAACATTCACAATAGTACAACGGTCTGTTAATGTCCACATTGTATATTGGATTTCATTAACATCAGATTCATTAAACGACACACGAAAATAATCAGCGATTTCTTCATTATTTGGACAACTATTGCACATTCTGGAAAAGCACGATTCTTTTGGATTGTTACAAACTAATTTATTTAATAAATTTTTGTAAATTGGCTGAGATTCTACAACCCAATCGGTGTTTTTCGCAAATTTTGGAAAATTACATTCTAAATGGAATAAATGTAATAAGATTAATAACTAGTTTTAGTACAATTATAGAGAATGTCAAATACACAAGTACCTTCTAATATCAATTTTACATTTTGATGAATAGTACAAACACATACGACATGTGTACCACTACTTCCAGCAAGAATACAATAAGTAGGCCTCAAACTAGCGAATTTAGAAAATCCGATTGCCACTGAATTATATTGCGCTTTGAAGCTTTGGTACAATTCTTTTAAATTACAAAGAATCAACTTTTTTTGTACCCTAGTTCGATTTCCATCACAATCCTTCACAGATTTAAAATCTTTCATGCCCGCTAATTGTTTTGAGTTTTCTTCGCTTTCATAAAAATCAATGACAAGTTTTTTTACATCTAACTTAAGCGGCTGATTGCCTGGAACTTTTGTGGGATTCAAAGTATTAGTAGTCATTTCACCAGAGTCTAAATAAACATTCTCAGATTCACTGATATCATTTTTAAGATTCAGTACCATTTTTCGAGAACAGTTAAATTCAGATGCCATACGACTGACTTCCCAACTGTCGGGTAAAATTGAAAGCAGCTTCTTTTTTATTTGATCTGTAAAGCAAACGATCGATCGTATTAATATGAAAAAATGAAGATATTTAAAAATGATCGATTGTTAAAAAAATTTACTTGTCACTTTCAGCGTTATATAATTTCTTCACTTTAGCTATCATGGAACAATGATCTTGATTAATCTTTCTGTAGGTAGATTCAGGTACTATTCCAAATTGTGATTGGAACTTATTCTCGAGGTAAGTATGGTCTGACGATGCCAGAGGTTATGTCGCAGTACACATCGATACCATCAATTGTAAGTTTCTGGAGCTTCAACGATGTTGAGTTTTGGATTAGGTCCTCTAACTCGTCATCGTTTTGTTGTGCTTGGTGTATGACTTGATGAGTGAGAGTTGATGGCATGTCAATTGCGTTGATTCGGGAGAGTGCATCTGCTACGATGTTTTCATCACCTTTGACATAGACTATGTCGGTTGTCAACTGTGAAATGAAGTCAAGTTGGCGGACTTGGCGTTCCGACGCTTTGTCAAGCTTTTGTTTGAATGCATATGTCAGCGATTTGTGGTCAGTCTTGATGACTACACGCCTGCATTCAAGGAGATGGTGAAAGTATTTAGCAGCTGCGAAGATTGCGAGAAGTTCTCGATCGTAGGTGCTGTACCGTTGTTCAGTTGCGCTGAGCTTGCGCGAAAAAAAACCAATGGGTTTCCACTTGTTGTCTTCTAGCTGTTCTAGTTTAGCACCGATGGCCGTTGATGATGCGTCCGTAGTTAGTACCATCGGGTCTTTGGACGATGGGAACGTCAGCAATGTTGTTGTCGCGAGTTTTTCTTTGCACTTGTTAAAAGCTTCTTCCGCCTCGGTGTTCCAGATGATCTTGGTTTTATCATTCTTCTTGGATTCTTTGAGGTAGCTGTTGAGAGGTAAAAGAAGTTGTGCTGCGTTCGGGATACTTTGGCGATAATAATTGACCATTCCCAGGAATCGTCTTAATTCGACAATCGTTTCTGGCTTTGGGTAATTGTTGATTGCTTCAACTCGGTCAGCTTTAAGTATGTACCCGTCAGCAGTGATCGTGTACCCGAGGAAGTCGATCTGAGATTGAGCAAAACTGCATTTTTTTACATTGATTGTAACGTGGTGCTGGTTTAATCGGTCCAGAAGAATTCGCACGTGCTCTTCGTGGTCTTCCTCGTTGTCTGGAAATACCAGGTAGTCATCGACATAGAGAAATACGAAGTCGAGGTCGCGGATTATTGAATCACCGTGGCGTTGGTATGTTTGGGCAGCGTTTCTGAGGCCATAGGGCATACCAAGATATTCATAGAGTCCCCAAGGAGTGATGATGGCCGTCTTTTCGATGTCATCTGGATGCATGGGTATACCCAGATAAGCTTTTTCGGCGTCGATCTTGGAGAAGACCTTCTTGTGGACCAAACGTGGAAATAAGTCCGAGATGAGAGGTGACGGATATGAATCGGGTTCAGTGATGGCATTCAGTTGACGATAATCACCACACATTCTCCAGGTTCCGTCTTTTTTCGAGACCATGTGGATCGGACTAGCGTATTGACTGCTAGATGGTCTGATTATACCGGCGTCGAGTAGTTCTTGGATTTGTTTTTTGGCTGCTGTGGCCTTTTCACCAGCCAGTTTGCGTGGTCTAGCTGTTGGTGGCGGACCATGTGTGATGATTCGGTGTGAATAACCTTTTTTGCTCATACAAGGTCTGCTGAGTGGTTTGGTGATGTTGATATACTGTTTAAGAAGTTCAGCGTACTTGGACGGAATCAGTGAACTGACAGTTGATATGTTGTAATGTTCAGTTGGTCCCGTTTCGCCTTTTACTGCTAGCTGCGTCGTTGAATCAATTAATTGACGGTTTGCTATGTCAATTAATAGGTTGTAGTGTGCTAGGAAGTCTGCACCGATTATTGGTGTTGGTACATCTGCGATGATGAATGACTAGGGAAATTGTCGTCGTAAGTTGAGATTGACGTCAATGGTCTCAGTCCCATACGTGGTGATTTCTGATGAGTTTGCCGCGTACAAGGTGAGAATATCCGGGTTGCGGTTTTTTCGAAATTTGCTGACTGGCAGGATGGATACCACCGAGCCAGAGTCGACGAGGAATTTTAATTGAGTGGTTATATCGAAGACATGAAGACAGAGCTCACGTGGTTGAGTTACAGTACTGTCGCCGACGGCTCCGACCGACGACAGTGACATTAGTTTTCCGGCGGCGTAAGTTTTAAAGTCCCGGAGAGCTTGCAGGGCATAGTGCACTTACGAGCTTCTGTTCCGAATTTGTTGTGGAAATAGCAAATGCCGTTTCTGTTCGGCGTAGTTGACCTTGATCATGATCGATGTCCTGTCTGGAGTGATTGCAAAGTCAGTTGTAGTTGAGCAAGTTGCTGTTGGATTTGCTGCTGTTGCGAAGCGAGGTGCTGAAATTGTTGTTGTGTGTTGAGTTGCTGAATTCTCAACTCCTTGATGTCATTTGCCCCTTGGTCAATCGACTGTTGCATTTTCTGCAATTGGCTGTCTGCAGGCAGAGGATTAGATGCGTAATTTTTACCTGACCTGGCCATTACCTGGATTTTCGGCGACATGTCGCAGAATCGGTCAGCGAACTCGGCAATTGCGTCGAGCGGTAGTGTGCTCGAGGTTATCAAATACGGCTGTATCTGTGCTGGAAGCCGCTCGAGCCATAGTTGCTGCAGAATGGTATCGTCGATGGATCCATTGGCTAGTTCCCGCATTTGTCGGAGAAGTTGGGTCGGTTTTTTACCGTCGAGCTTGACTTCTCGTAGTAGTTTATTAACCTGCTTTTGCCTAGAGTCAGAAAGTCGTGCAATAACAGTCTTTTTGAGAGTTTCATACTTATCTGCGACTGGCTCTTGTCGAATCAAGTCGGATAATTGCTCGATCGTCTCGGAATCCAAGGCCTTGATGACCGTGAAGTACTTGATTCGATCGTCGTGGATGTTACAGGTGAAAAATTCCGCTTCCGCCATCAAAAACCAGAGATCAGGACGGGTTTTGCAGAATGCTGGCAGCGTTGCTCGGGCTACGTTGTACTGTGGGTCCGGACGCAACATGCTGCTGTAAAGAAGCGGATTAAGTGGGTATGTTACCGTTTGTTTACCTGGTGGTTTCTGAATTTTCGGCTTTGTGCCTGTATTGGTGTTGTTGTCTTGCTTGTCGTTTATTTCCAAGCTCTTAAGAATTTCTTGGGAACTTGTGTTGTCCATGACGATGGTATCGTCATTCTCGTAGACGGGGTTTCCTTGGGCGTCGTATCCCAATAATTTCTGTTTAAGGTCATCTGTTTTTTCCGGTGAGCGATTAACAACCATTTTTATTATTTTTTTTTTGTAGTTGTTTTATTTTATAACTTTTTTGTTGCGATGTAATTAGTTGCGCGTCGGTTTATTTCGCGGTATTGTTTTTGGCGGGATGCCGTGTATAACCGCGTTTCGATCACTTTGATCACGTCGGGGTCACCAATTGTGGATTCAAAGGGAATACACTATACTAAAGATTACTAGACCAAAGTGATACGATTGTTATTATTATTTATTAGTCAACAAAATATATTTAAATAATTAATTATTATTTAATAAACTTTAATTGGACTAATTAGATTATTTGGTTGCCACAGCTGTAGTGGTATCTTGAGTGATTTGTTTGTGTCTATCCGTGAGATCTACAGTCCGTTTTATGCTCCCAGTTGTTGGCGGTTGGCGGTGTTGAGGTGTTTTTGGTTGCGGGTCTGCCACCAGAGGCGTGACCGCGCTGACAGTACCGCCACATAGAGGGAGTTGTGAGCACCATCTGCATGATAAGTGACGAAGTATAGACTCATCTTTTAAGCAGGTGGTTCAAAATTTCTGAGTACTATAATTTTAGTATTAAAGAGAAAATTATATTACTATTCTGAATTATATTACTGCATAGTGAATCTAACATTTAATTTAATTGTGACGAAACAAAAAATATGCACATCGGTAAAACGCTATATTTTGTGTAAAAAACTCTCAGCTTTCAGAAAAAAAATTCAAATTTGAAGAATTTTGGGCTGCACACCGAAAAAAATCAATTTTTCCACTTTAATTCGATTTTTAAGGGTCTTCTGATGAGTTTATGAAAAAATAAATATTTTCATTCAAAAGCTGAGAATTTTTCCTACAAAATACAATGTTTGTCGACTTTGTTTAAAAATGTTATTCATATCAGAAAAATTGACGAAAAAGTTGAAAAAAAATTTTTTCCAAAATTTCAAAAAATCATAACTTCAAGACTGCTGCGTATTAAGAGCTAAAACTTTCAGGGAATTTTTGTCTTATGATAGAGAACACCTCCATAAATTTTAAACATAAGCCGCGAGGGTCGCCCCGTAAAAATGTTCTTATTTGGTGGAATGACCCATATCTACATATCTGAGGTACATAGATATACTGACAATAATAATTATATCTTGGATAAAATTTTATCCCGGATTAAAAATTGGCCTTTAGTCTCTGAATTATAAAAATTAATTTTTGACATAAGGTAAAAGACCCAGTTATTGACACTAGCCTAATTGTTTGACACTTACAATTTTATTCTAATTAAAAAAATAAAATCTTTTCAAAAAATCAATTATCTTAAAATTTATAATTAAAAAATTATATTTATTAATTTATTAGAGTCGATTTGTTTTTTTTTTTAATTAAAATAAAATTGCAAGTGTCAATAACTCGACCAGTGTCAATAACTAGGCTTTTTACCTTATAACCACATCGATATGTACAAAACCAAATAAATAAATAAACTATTGCTGAAAAGCATATGAAACATTGAAAATAGATAAATTAAGATCAAGACCTTTCCATTGATACTAAACTTAATTTAAAAATTTTCTTTATTCTTTTAATTATATAAATAATTTTTTAAGACATACTGTATTAAAATTAATATATTTTTTTTTTTTTTTTTTTTTTTTTTACAGTTTCGTAATTTCAAAATAGTATATCGACGGTACGCTGGACTGTACTTTTGCATTTGTGTAGATGTTAATGATAACAATTTATGTTATCTTGAAGCGATTCATAATTTTGTTGAAGTATTAAATGAATACTTTCACAATGTCTGTGAATTAGACCTAGTATTCAACTTTTACAAGGTAAGGATGATTTATCATGGCCCTCAAACTACTGGAATCATATTTTTCGTACGATTTATAGATCCAATTACATAATTGATCGTAATTTATAGTATAGTTAAATTTCATTATTTCTATACAAAAAATTAGTGACTATTTCATAAATTTTAGTTGTCTGAAAATGTATCAGCTTACAAATGTAATGATAAATATTTTAAAAGTTTTGAAGTGTCCGATTATTGAGACTTTACTGAACTGTGATTGATTTTTGAGCAGACAAGTTCAGAAGGGAAGATTTAAAATTTTGTATAATTTATATTTTCAATTTTTATTTCAGGTGTATACTGTCGTAGATGAGATGTTTTTAGCAGGAGAAATACGAGAAACCAGTCAAACAAAAGTATTGAAACAATTGTTAATGTTGAATTCATTAGAGTAAAATAATCGTTTTAAATTATTTTTTTTTAAGATAGTTTATGAATTATATATAATTAAATACTTTAAAATAGCTTATTACTGTAATGTTTTATTTTTTTAAGTATCTTATAATTTACGATGTTTATAATATCTGATAAGTTGAACAAAATGACAATTTTTTTGTGTTCTGAATATTACATTAAATGTAAAATTACAATACTAAAAAATAGATATAAATACATACGTGCAAACTAAAAAGATTTATTTTATTTAAAATAAAAAAAAACCCTTGTTTTAGCATAAAATGTATATTTCTCATTCAATAAATTTTTACAGTATCTTATGTACAAATATAATTTTATAAATAAATTATTATTTAAATAATAAAAAAATATACATAATTTTTAAGATCAAGTTTTTAAATCATATGCTCTTAAATAATTATTTATTTATTTTTATAAAACCGTAAAATCTTTCTGCTGAATTTGTCTTTTTATCAACTTAATAATGCTCATTAAATAATTTTTTTTATGAAAATCCATAACAAATAACAAAGAATTATCACCATGCTCATTCAATTCGGATGAAACTACAGGATTATTACCGCCAGTATGACAATAATTGTGTAATCCCCCACTTAGTATATACTGTTCTACCCTTGTTTTCATTTCATCGCTAATTTCTCTCTGTTCATCAGAATAAGAGTTATTTTTTGACTTGTTGGTATTTGAATTTATTGAAAATACTAATCTAAACAATTTAGAATTTTGCGTATTATCTTCCGAACAATAAAAATCATTGAAAGAAAACATTTTTTGTACATTATCATTCTCAATATTAATAACAATTAATTTTTTTCTCGTTAAAATTAATACAACCGGTTGTTCTTCATTAGAATCAACGAAATCTGCATTGACTAAATACAAAATATCATCATGATTTTCTGTGATATAATCCATAAGCTTCCATAAAAATCGACTTTCCATATTATGCAAATCATTAGAAGTAATTTCAAAATGACGCTTTGGCGAAGGCAATGGATTCCAACCAGTACCTTGAAGTAATCCTTGGCCAGTTAATGCTACCAACTCAGCAGCACCACTAAGAGGTTTTGTTAGCACTCCAACAAGCCCTAATCCAACTCCAGTGACGATTCCTCGAGTAGTAGAGTCGTTTGACAAATAATTCTGAAGAGGATGATGAGCTAGACCAGCAACAGCTGCTAAAATACTAATTCCAAAGCTCGTTAGACCTTGATAGAAGCCCTGAGTCATACCCTGAGGTTTTAATCTTCTTGATTCTTCTTGTCGCTGCAAATGCTCATTGTCGAGCGTCAAGCGGTCAAGATTTTTTGCAACACTAGACGCTAATTTAGTTACTGAGTTTACAGTGCCAGCGGTGACGTTTTTCATGAGACTGGCTGATCCATGAGTGATTCCTACAATAAAGCCCCAAGGACCGTGCAGTAGTCCCTGAAATGGTAGAGATATAAAGTCTTTTAGACCTAATCCTACCGCCTGAGCAAAACTTCCTGGAGATCCAAGAATTTCTAATGAACCAACCACCCAGCCTGCGCCGAAAATTGCACCTGATAAGTAATGCATCGTCAGAGCATTACCCAATCGATAAGGCGTTGTTATGAGATTGTGTCTTTCGAAAATAGCAAAATGTAATGGAGAATGATCCAAAGCTATGTAAAGTCTCACTGATGTGTGAACGCTCAGAAGAATTGAAACCGGTTCAATTGTTAAATTTTGCAGTCTCAAAGGAGAACTTATTATCTTTGTATCCATTATAACGTTAGTCGGAATTCTGACTCCTTTAATTAACTTATCCTTTAAATGTTTCTTCATTTCTATCCTTAAATTATCAGAAGATGTAAAAATATAAGGCTGGATTATTATTGAGACATAATCCAATAATTGAGAAATGAATTTATCTTCAATGTAAATATTCGTTGGTAATATTTTTATGTACACATTTTTAAATGCATTTCTATCAAACATTTTATCCAGAGAAAGTTCTAAAACAAACAAAAACTCGTCTTTTAATCCTAATACACTGGACTCGGAATTATTAGATAAATCTACCATCATTTTATTCATATTTGTTGGTTTTTGGTTGATAAGTACAACCGGAAAATCGTAACCACCGTTATTAAATAATTGATTGTCTAGCTGTAAATCACCAACTATCGCTTTTAAATTGAGAGATTTAGCATTTGATGTTATTGTTATAAATGTATGTGTTAAATAAAGGGCTGCGACTTCCTTTGAAATTCCATTATTATCGTCTTGAGTAATTATAATATTAACTTTGTGTAAATAGAGAGTAAAAACGGTATCTAAATTTTCTAAATTTGAATTATTGACAATATTTTCTGTCGATAAATGGGTACTTTCTGTATCTTCAAGCTTCAAATTATCATTATTATAATTAAAATTATTTACTGATGACGGTTTGATATTTTTAACAGCTGAAAATTTTGAATTATCACTCGATTTTTCGTTTTCTGTGATTAAACGGCTTCTTATGTCACGAACAGATACTTCAATATTAGATTTCGGTTCAATGTTTATAAAAATAGTGTGTCCCCAGCTGGTTACAACTATTTTAATAGGTCCATAACGGTCCAGGTATATAAACTTATCAAATTTAACAGGATAGTCAGTAGGATATTCAATCAATTTCATTGAAATAGAATTATTTTTCAATTTATCAACATCAATTCTGTTAAAATCTTGGTCCTTTTGTTCAAGCGGAATACACAACCACAGTTGCGCACAAATTTTTTTGTCTATTGAACTATCAGGAATCCAACTTCCAAATTTCTTAAGCGTATAATGACAGGAGTTTCCTGGTCTTATATTGCATATCCTGTTAAATGGTGGAGATTCTAGTTCCAATGAATCTAAAGTTCCATTTGGATGCCCAATCATTACCGTAAATGAACAAGAATTGGTGATTGTAAATTGCGGGAATGTGTCCTCAATAATTGTGATATAAATAATGTCATGGTCTTTTTGAGATGTAATAATTATTGGAATAGTTTCATTTCCATTAATTACTGAAACACTATTTCTTCCGAATGTTTGTTCGAGTTTTATCGGACAAGACCAGCAGTAAATATCATTTGATTCCTGTAACATCAGTGAAATGTATGAATTAAAATTATTAGCTTCACAATTTATATTTCCTAAATTGTACCAGCTTTCAATTGGAAGCCCTATATCATCATTTTTATACGGAGGTAAATACAATTGAATTTCTGTTAAATTACTAGTAAAGTCTACGGATGAACACTTCTTGTCAACACAAATGGAAGCTAGTTTAAAAGAATAACTCGTCAGATTACAAACAACGTGACTGCTCATTATTTTGATAATTCTTGTGCTATCAATAGTATGCGAGTTGATTATCAAACAAGCGATCGTAGATCCATAGTCGATAAAGATTTCTATGCTTCCTTCCAGTGGGATCAACCCGTTGATTTGTGGCTTGATAAATCCACGATTAGATACGGAATTTCCGAATTGAAGTGGAGGCGACTGAAATTTTCTGTTTGAGGATTCTATTTCGATGTGGAATATTGCAGAAATTTTTGGCGGTGTTGTTATACTATTGCTCGGAATTTCACATATAAAATCTATTTCTGGTGATACTAAATTTAGATTTTTACTATATGTATTCAGAATAAAACACCAAGGACGTATTTCAACTAACAGTGTGCTAGAAATCAAACCAGCGTCGCGGTATTTTATTTGAATGTAACTTTGGGATTGAGCTATACGAATCCAGTTGTAATTCTCAAACTCTGATGGCCAAAAATCTTTCTTACCATTTTTGTTTTCCGATAATCGAGTCAAAATATCATCAATTTTTTCGTTTTCAGAAACTTTGAAGAAACTCCGCTGATCAACAGAGTTGTACGAAATTGGAATACTTAAATTTGAGTTTTCTTCACTGAAGATAAGTTTCAATGAATGAATATGTTCAAATGTACCTGGACAATGAATTTGTTGTACTTCACCGCGACCAGTTAAAGTTGAATTTATTGATGAGTTGAGTGCTGGTGTTTCAATAGTAATGTCCACAAGATTCGCCAGCCACGATTGTAATAAATACAGTGGACTTAAAACAACAAGAATTTTAATATCACCCGATAGATTTTCACGTATATTACGAACCCAGATACTTAAGAATTGATTTTTATTGTTCAAAGGTAATTTAACAAGCCATGGTTGATCACATTTTGGATTCGCGTTCAATGGAATGTCTCCAGTCCAAGATGTGACACTTGTTAGATTTAAAAATCTCAGTCTCATAGTAACGTTGCTTATGTCGTTGATTATAAAAGACTGCGGTGGAGAATTTCCTGATAAAGTGAAAATAGATTCTGATTTAAGAATTTTATTATCTGTTGAATTATATTGGATTAATTTCAATTCAAAGTCTTCATTCAATTCATTTTTTACAACTAATTGTCCTGTGAAGAATATAACTTTCTGAGTGGACATGATAAATTTAGTTTTGTAATGCAGTTTAACTTTATTTTTACTGTTTGTGTTTATTTCAATAACATTGTAATCGCTGTTATTATTTATTTTAAATAAGTCACTCCAAATCCAAGTTTGATCTATTTTAACAGCAACACGTAGCTTTGAGTTAGATTTTAGTCTCCATGAATAGAAGTAACATTCGCGACTTTGTAAAATAATATCATCGGTTGTTTTGTCTTGAGAAACTCTTATTGGTAAATTACAATCATTAGCCAGAATAATTTTACTGAAAATACTGCAGTTTCTAGGACTTGAATCATTTTTTAGGATTGAATTCCAGAGATCTAACGACAGGATCACTGTATGAGCAACTTCAGGTCCAAATCTGAATGTCATTTCACTTACTGTCAATAATAATTTAGTATTACTCAATTTATTTAATTGAGCTTTAAATTCTAAAGATTTAAGTACTTGATACATTGTCATTGATTCGTAATCTAAAGTTTTAATACTTAGATTTCCAGTAAAATTGCTTAAACTTCCTCCATTAATCCATTTATTGTGAATAAAACAATTATTTTCCACTGTAAAGTCAGCAAATCGTTGATTCAACGGAACAAAGTTATTTAACTTGAATTTGTCGAGTGGAGATGGTAAAATATTGTAATTATGATTGTTGAAATTATTGAAAAGAGAAAGTTTTATATAACTAATGTTAAAAGTAACTTCAACTGTTGAAATATACAACGAATTAAAATAAGAATCAATTCTTAAACATCCAGCCAAATCTCTGGGTGTTATTGAATCCATTGTTTTGTCGGTCGAACAAATAACTGCTCTCCAAAGACAAGAAACTGCTCTTGTTGGTGATTTATTTAGTAACGATGTTAAATTATCTGACTCGGCCATATTAAATTGAATAAAACGTTGGTAAGACATCAAGTTATCATTCCAGTATTCAATAATGCAATTTATTTTATGCAATTCAATATCTAAATCATCAATTATGTTCCATAGAATACTAGTTAGATTTAAGCGAGTTAAAATTCTCGGTTGTGGATATTTCCACGCCATTATTTTTTGTGGATAATTCGAGAAAATAACTTGATAAGGCAGCGGTACTTGATCATTAGTTCCATCAGCAAATTGAAAAGCCCCAGCTCTTAAATCGTCCTGATAATACTGTTCAGTCGATGATATTTGGTTTAAATTTTGTTTACCACTGTCTTCAGAACTATAATTCTCAAAATAATGTCCAAATTTATTCAATACTTCTTCAATAAATTTAACTTGTTCTGGACCTAAATCAATACTTATTGAATTGCTGTAAATTCGAAGTCTTATTAGCGGAGATTCATCAAAGTCTTGCCAAGACTCTAGTATTATTTTAGCAATAAAATTACAAGATAGTGGATTTAGAAATGCTTTCAGACATCCTTTGATATTTGTAGTGATCATAAATGAAGTAATGTCAACAGACGCGTTTATTTTTCTTATATGACTTGATATCGTTACTGATAATTCCGAAATATTGTTGGTGATTTCAGTTGCTAAATCAATTATCACAGCTACAACAATCTGTTTTGTGGTTAAGGATACGTCGATAACGTCACTGTTGTTCTTTATCATCAGGAAATCATTTATAAATGAAGATGAGCTTTCTGATTCTTCTTGATTTTTCCAATCCAAAATACTTACTAATTCATGGTTTAGATTATTGATTTGATCTATCAGCGATGATGATACATTTATTTTAGTAGGACGGCCGATATCTGTTAAAATACTGCAATGTTCTGCATTATTTTCCCATTTAATAACTAAAAAGGATGGTGGTATCCCGGTAGTAGGATGTGGATCACCATTTTTAGTTTGCAGTAACACATTTTGGTAGCAATCGACATTTGGTAAGCTCATAACCTTTGAATCTTTTTCACTAAAAAGAAGAGATATATCAAAACAATTTATGCGAACAACCCGACTACGATTATGTTGAGAAATATAAATATTTGGTTGATAAACGGCAATAAATACTAATGGAACTTTTAAGTTTGATTTATCTCCATCTTCTTTATCGTTTTTATAAACAGCTATCGATAGCTTTCCACAGTTTATCACATTTTCATACGGTTCTGTTATTCTTTGATCTTTAGTATTTATATAAATTCTCCTGTCGATGCTAGACGAATCGACATCAACCCCTGAATCCTTAACAGAATCTCGATAAGATTCTTGGATTGATTCATTTCGGGTCTCTTGAACGGTTGGTAAAGTTGTGGGACAATAATAAGTATTTATTTTACACTTATCAGAGTCTTCTTCGTTAACTTTTATTTCCAGCTGTTTTAATTTATAAAACAAGGTGTTTAATAATTTTATCTGATCTAAATTAATCACAATCTCAATATCTGTAAGACAAGTTATTTCTACGGCGTTTCCACACACAACTATTTTCGACTTTAAAATCATTGAAGGTGCGATTATACAGCAAAGATCAAATCTATTTATTAATGGACAGATTGTTGATTTGTTATCTATTGAAGTATTTTCAAGTTCATTCCATTCTAATGCAGGATTTTCGTTCATTGTAAACAATAATGGTGTTTTCTTTTTTGTTCCTTGAACGTGATAATTTAACCAGTTAGTACTTGAAACACTAATTCCATTTATTTTTATTTGATATTGACGATCTTCTAAAATTGAGCTGGGAGTATTTAGAATATTTGATTGCGCTGCAAGTTCATAAATGTCCGGACGTAGAATCATACGGCATATTGGATTTTCAGCATGTGGAATTAGAGAAATTCCGTCGTTAGTTAATACAAAAGTATCGTATCGTTCGTTGTATGGCGAATCTATCGGAACTATTAAAGTAATTCCTTTGAAGTCTAAATACACGAGTGGAAATTTATGATTATCAGAATTCTCAATAATACAGCTATTTTCTTTTTTTTTTAAACGATAATTGAAGAAACTCTTAAATTTTTGGATCAAATTAATCGGTAAAATTATCTCTAACATTTGTACTTCAATGACGATTTCAGTTATATAGTTTGACATTGCAAAAGCGTTGTCTTCGTTGAAAATACAGTTCTTTGAAAATTTATTTTTAAACCTCATCCACTTGTGATAAACGTTATTAGATTTGGCTTTTGTTAAAGTAAAACTTAAGAAATCATTTTCATTAGATGTTTTATCTAAATTTTCACTTTTACTTGACATTATAAATCCTGTAAAATCACCAAGTTTCCAACAATTATCATCTTCTTTTAATAATTTTCTGTAGTGGAGAATTTTAGCACTTGTTATTTTATTCTTCAATTTAATATAAATTGTTTGCCAGTCTAATGATGTTATAATGTCCTCAAATTCAATCATTACTTTGTAGTTATAGTCTTCATTAATTGATTCATCGTTGTCATCAGTAAATAACTCAATTATCATTTTCGTTATTGTCCATTGAATCCAAGCGGTAATACTATCACCATTAATTGAATCTATTTCTAAATCATTTTTAGATGTCGATGCAGATGTTGATATTGTATCAGTTTCCATAAAAAATATCTGGGTGGGACTCAACGGATTTTTAACTGAAAAATTTAAATTTTCATTGTAAAATTTAAAATTCGATGAATTATTTGTATTCGATGGTGTATTTAATATTTTATTAATTAATTTCAAATTTTTATTCAATAGATCATCAACTAATTCTAATTGTTTTTTAGTTAATGAAAATAAAATTGGAGATGTATTTATGTAAATACAAAATCCTAGTGAGTTTAAATTATCATGATTCTCACCAACATCAGATTTTAATGTAGAATCAATAGTTGCATTAAAATAATCGATATTTAAAAAGTTGTTAACTTTTTTATTTATCAAAGTATAACAATTAAATCTCATAAAATCCAAAGTCCAAGGAAAATTTTTCAATTCGGCATCATTTATATTTAAAATTTTGTATAAATTTACTTCTGAGCAGTATTGGTCATTCCAACTAGCCGATTGAATATTTAATTTTGATGTATTTATCACAAATAATTTAAGAGCATCATTGGAACTCAGTGCTTGTTCTTTAGCTTCTTCAATTCCATTAACTCCAAGACAATTAATAGTCAACGTTGGTTGATAAATCATACAATTGTCGATAGTGATGTTAAAAATCAACCGTCGCCATTGAGAATAATAATTTAGGATAATTTGTGTAAATACCGAAGATGATGATGACTGACTCTTTTCATTATTTATAGCAGTTTCTTTTTGATTATCATTTTTATAATTATCCTTTATCCAATTGAAGGCATTAAATCGGTACTCTCCTTCCGATAAACTGTGGACGTTTTCATGCAAACTTGGAAATTTTTTTCTTGTACTGTTGTCTGACGATGTTTCATCTATCGCATAATTGTCCAACAGAAGAAGTGAGTTGTTAGAATCGTTGAAATGACAATTGTAGTCCAGCCAGTCAAATAAAAGTGGATCTAAAATGATTTTTGTTTCATAGAAATGAAATTTAATTATTAAATTATCAACTTCATTGTCCCAATAGCGTGGAAGTTGTGTGAATAAATAAAATAAATCTTGATTTTTGTTGTTTTCGTTTTGGTTTTCCGGGCCTGACATAATGAACGCTTGGGTAATATCATTTAATACAAAAATTTTTACAGGTCCAACATTTAATTTTGTTGATACAAACATTAAAAACTGAGAATTTAAATAATTTATTCGATCAATTGTTAATTCTAAGTAAACCTGATTTGTTTCATTGCATGCCTCATGAAAGAGTGATATAAATGTTGCGATATTAGTATTAATTTTTAAAGAAATAGACGATAAAATTGTATAGATAATAAGAAATTTAACTTTAGTAGCAGTTATTGTTAAATTTTCAATCGTTAAATCAGTTGATGCTTGAATTATATCACTATGCCCGCTCCAATATTGTGGATAAATTAACGATTTTGCGGATAATTTACAACCAAATGGAGTTAGAAATATCATGTGATTGTTTTCTGATAGATATAATTTAGATTTTAAATTACATACATTTAATTCATATGTTTTGTAACAACTATTTAACATTTCTTTGGGAATTTGAATTTGTGTACATGCACACAACACTACCCGCAACGGATAGATCGGTGAAACCGTAGTCAACTCAACTTTGTCTATTTCAAATATTAAACGAGGATAATCTAATAAAAATTTGAAATTTTTAATATTATCTCCATTATTTTTACGAATTTCATTATGATTAGCCAAAAATATTTGAACTGTCAGCTGATTAATTATTAATTCTAGTTTTTCACTCGCAACGTATTCACTCAGTGCGTCAAATTCTTCAATAGTTGTTGATAAAGGTTCGATCAATAAACCATTATTTCTATCGTTAAAACAAGCCAAAAAATCACTTTCAATCAAATCAGCGATCGCAGATATACGATGAATAATACCAGAGCATATTTTAAATTTTAAATTACCAATATAGTATCGCATTATTTTAGTCTCTTTAAAATTGCTAAATTCAAAATTCCTGTTGAATTTAAACAATTCCTTTCTTGGTGTTTCTTCAGGTATTTCAATAAAATGAATAAAGTTTATTATTAAAGCTGGAGATTTTTCAAAATTATCATTAAAAAATTTAGATACTAGAGTTTTAGAAATAATTTCTTTGTAATTTTTAGTCAGTCCATTATTTTCTTCAGCATTTATATCAAAAAGTGAACTTGTGCAATAGTCTGTTTGAAAAGATCCGGCAGTTAAATAAAATGTGGGATCAACGTTATTTTTAACTTCGGAGAACCCACAGGTACAACTTCCTTGTGGATAAAGTCCTACACCTCCCAATTTTATTTGTATTGTTGTAAAATTAATATCATAAACTAAAAGAGATGCTGACATGGTTGAAAATTGTAATGAAATGCACGGTCGATATTTAACTTTTATGTTTTTTCGTGAATAAACTTCTTGACTTATTTCAGTAACTTTAAATGTAAAAACCGTTTCGTCAACATAAATCCCAAAATCAAATACTTGAATACTATTGTCTAATAATTTATTTAAAGATAAATCATTGCTCCAATCAGGAACTATTGATGTAACTGTTTGCCATGCCCATGAACCCCAGCTAATATCATTAACTGGTCTGACTACAGCTGATGAATTTGAATTCCCCACAAATAAATTATCATCACTACTTACAGAAATTTGATCTATTCCATCGGAACTTTTTAATGACATTCGATCTTTGGAGTTCAATTTAGATTGCAGTGAATTAAGAATCAAAGTGACTAACCTCATAATCATTGGTAATTGATGTTCCGTCATACTAAATTCTATTTTTTTACAGTGTATATCAAATCTAGTGATTGATTCGCGTTCTGTTAAATCACTTTTTGCTTTTTGATAATTTATTAACCAACGAATCATCATTGAGCACCGATAAACTACTGGATCTTGATAAATTTCTATTTTACCAGAAGCATCCATACGGTCTAGGCAGAGAGTTAAATCCTCGATTGTTATTAACTTTCGTAATATCATATCAGTTGTATTGACGTCAGTAAAGGATGGCTTCCATTCATTATTTACGGTTTGCACTCCAAAAAATCGTATGTTAACACTTAGAACAATATCTTCTTCGACAAATTTTAGAATTAAATTGTTGCAATTTATTGTTATATTGTTAACGACTTTGGTGACAATTGTTTTTATATAACTAGATGGTGTTTCTTCTCTAAAAAAATAAAAGAAAAAACTCATTAAACTTATAAACAAAATAAATTAGCTTATGAACTAAAAAGTTATACA
This sequence comes from Cotesia glomerata, assembly GCF_020080835.1. Taxonomy (NCBI): domain Eukaryota; kingdom Metazoa; phylum Arthropoda; class Insecta; order Hymenoptera; family Braconidae; genus Cotesia; species Cotesia glomerata. The sequence goes on from NW_025402219.1 coordinate 74,883, forward strand.
TACTGCAATGTTTCATAGTTCATTTTTTGTTGTAAATTACTATCATTATTAACTTCAGACTCATCTCTCATTTTTAATATACATTCAATGGTGTTGATGGTTACAACTATTGGTTCTGAAGCTATTTTTACCCATGGTACATGAATTGACAGTTCATGTATGTGTCCACTGACAAATCTAAATGGTAATTTCAACTCATCATTTAAAACATTCAGTTTCAAATCCAAATTTTGAAATGTTGCATCTCCGCCCCAAAGAGAAACCTTTAAAAATATTTCAAATAGAAATCAGTATAATAAAATGTGTATAAAAATAATAAATAAAAAAAAAAAAACTGTCAATACCTGAGATTGTTCTGGTTTGAAATTTTTAATAAATTTACCAACATAATTTAAAATTATGGGTGTAATGTATGATTCAATTTTGAACATTTTTATAGTTTTCACTTAATACAATCTTTAAGTTAATTATAAATTTAGGCTTGTTGATTTATTCATCATCTCTAATTTTATTACTAAAGATACAGGTTACCTCAAATTAATAATTTTTAGAATTGACGGAACATATGCGACTTTTATGAAAAATATCATATCATTTTTTGTTATTTTAGTCATTTTCCGTATATTATCTCTCGTTAAATTCCATTACATTCAGTCAAAATGTAAATTTTGACTATATTTACAATCAGCTGGTAGATTATTTTCTTTAATCAGTTAGACTTTAATTTTTTGTCTATGAGGTGTCAATTTTTATGGCTGAGGATAATCGGACACTAGCGTGTATTTAGCGGGTACTTAGCGTGAGTTATAATCTAAGATAATTTGGAGTAGACATTTAGCGTGAATATAATATTATCTGAACTGTGAGCTTTTATCTGATGGACTTTAGCGTGAATGGAAGCTTTTATTTGGATTTCAGCTGGAAATTTTCTTTTAATAATCAATATGATTTGTTTTTTACAATTATTTGCATAAATTTTATTGAGGACGTAATTGTATATGTAATTGTATATAATAATTATAAAATCCACCGTAACATATATTTTTAATTTTCACGACAAATAACCTTATAATAACATTGCATGATTTTTTGTTATGTTACACCAGACAAAAAATATACAACGTCGTTTGCTCGTTGTAAATAATGAAGTGACACAACAGTATGTCACATCAAGCGATCACTCTCGGACGCAACCGCCATCTTTTTCTTTTACCCGGGAAAATTCAAATTCAAAATTAATATTAAAAGTAAGGAGGATTGAAATTAAGATAGATCAAATTTTTAAACAATACAGTGGAAACCTAAATTTTTAATGAGTCATTAATATCAAATGACATTAATTATACCCAAGCGTAACAAAAAAAATGTTAACTTTCTAATAGATTTTACTCAACAAAAAATTAGAAATAAATAATCCTCAACTTAAATTATCAAAACATGCAAAAAAAAAAATTTGTGCCGCTTGGGCATGTGAAAAAAAAATCGAAAAAAAAAATTTGAGCAATTAATTATTGAAAACCGGACTTTGAATCTTTTTTTTTTTTTTATCTTAAAATAATCTGTGAGAAATGATTTATACAGATGAAAGTTTTTCGTTTCCTTATATTTCATGTGTTAGATGAGATTATAAAAAATAAATATATTCGGCTAATATTAACTATTTATTACACGTTGAGAGTCCTATTTTTTAAAAGTAATTTTTCAAAACCTTTGCCAAAAAAACAATTTTATGTTTGTTATTTCATACAGAATTAATTTCGATTAATAACACACTAAAAATTCAGCTCGTTGTGTCTAAATTGTTTCTATATTCTATATTTCTTAATGTGAATTCTCCTTATTTTTATTAACAGGAATACTTTTATTTGAATTTTTCAGGATAATAAGTTATTATTGGTTTATATTTTCAAGTGTTAAGAAATTTTGTTAAATGGTTTATTTTACGGTAGGTATATTTAAAAATTTATTTTTTAACTTAAAGCAAAGTTAATTAGTAAAAACTAAAAACTATATATGAATCAGAATAAAAGTTGTTTCATATTTTTTGAATGAAAAATTAAATATTGGCTCTAAGAACCTTTTCAAGTTACTTATATTCTTTTAGTTTTTATTCTGTTAAATAATGGTCAATGATTTTTTATTTAAACGAATCATAATTTTTTTCTGATGACATATTTGACGAACACCTTTAATTTAAATCAAATATTTTCAATGGTAATGTAGAACGCAATACCATTAGAGCACAAATTAAGTTTCTAGTAAGAAGTATGTTATGTTCTGCGAGGTTACTAGATTCGCCGATGATGACACCTCGTGGACAAGTGGGTTGTTTATTGTCACGCGGGATTTTATTTTATAATTTAATTTGAAATATACTTAAAAATGACTGATTGAGATTGTGTGGCAAGGTATGATTTAAAATGATAAGAGTTCAATTGAATTTAATGTTGATGTTTATTTAGAAATCGGAGAGATGGAGTGAATAGTTACAGCTCTCGGGGAGAAGTGAAGTCACAAAGTCTCAACTCTGACTGCTCAGCTTCACGTTCCCCCACTATGGTTACACGTATACACCTATACTATTGCTAGAACTACTCTTATACATAGTGCGTAATATACTATCTTACATGTACTTATATAAACTTATTTATGTATAACACTTATTAATTGCGGCTGCGGCCGGCTTACATATTCATGTACCTGTATTTACCTGGCTTTAAATTCAGCACAGCGACCTAGGAAAACCGCAGAAAACCTGGTCGAGGTACAGACAGTAATAATAATATAATATCAGATCGTTGTTAACAATGATTATCCTTATCTATTATTTATTATTATTTAATTAACATATATTCATTAGAATCAATTAACGTGTTATAATTTTAAAAGGCTTTTAAGGTATTATCTGCTCAATAAATTATATCAGATGCGGAATTTACTTTAATATTTGCTAATCATTTCTAAATTCAATTTAATACCATTTACTATTCAATTATTCCAATATGTAATTAAATTTGTCTAAAACCATTGTGACATTAAATCCATACATACATACACATGTTGTAGCGTCTAAATACTCATTTATTTATGTTATTTAGTTACTTAAAATAAAGTGGATAAATAAATTATTATTTATTTATTTTGTTGTTAAATTCAGTTGTAGTGCCTTGTTTTTTAGAGAACAAGAGACCGTTGAGTTTCCACACGTGTCTTTTATGGCTTTTCTTTTAAGGACTTGAAGTTGTCATGTGGCAAGGACACGTTCTGTGTTTACTCAAAGATTTTATGGTTTTTCAGAACCTAATACCATATTCCTTTGTATTATTTTCTCGACATTAAAGTTTCTCTTTCGAAGACACGTGTGCACTCAACGACCAAACTCAGCAATTAAATCAAATATTAAATCAACTAGGAATTCTGAATCTATTTAAAATATAAATATAAATTTAAATTATAAATGTAACTAATTAACACATTTAAATCATGGTTTATCTGACAAGTAGTGTCACCTGCCAGATGCAACCCAAAGCATTATAGTTATTACGACATAACAAGTAAATTTTCCATAGTAACTTTTTATTTATTCTGTTATATATGTTTTCTGGTATATGCTTGTTATATTCCTACATCAAATGTAAAAATTTTACAACTATTGCAAAAAAAAAATACAATTTTATCATTAATTAAATTAATTGATACCTCAGTCCCTGGATGATTATGTGCAAGATTTAAAGTGCTAATCCGAAGTACCTGCGCATTCAGAGGTTTATTAATTTGAATAAAAAATGGACAGTTACGCTTGAAAGAGCTAAAAAAACAAACAGTTATTAATTTGGTCTTATAAATCATCGTGAAAAACAGATAACTGTTCATAAATATTGATTGAAAAGGATTAAAAATCATAAAATTTGAATTGTTTTCAAAAATTTCAATTCTTTTGTTTGTATCTATAGATATACAGTATGCATAGAGCGACAGCTTTTCAATTCTTTTCAATCGATAATTTTAAAATATTAACTTAACTGAACATACTTAGTTTGACGAACTTCAGCTTCACTTCCGTGATAATTTTTACCGAATTTGCATTCATATCTTATTGTTTTATAAATTAACCTGTTTCTATTTTCTTCACTGTTTTCGTCGTCTTCACGTAATGGTATACGATTTCGATTGAAAAGTTTTTGTTTTTCATATTTTTCGTAACGCATCACAAGTGTGTTCAACTCGTCATAACTGTTAAACATTTGTTTTTTAAAAAAATACTCACTCATGGAACTTGCCATTGTTGATAAATGGTATTCGATTTAATTATTTATTCGCTTGCTGCTGTAAATACTTCATTCACGCTGGAGTTGTGCGGCTCACGCTAGAGCTAAATAGATTCACGCGGTTCACGCCAGAGCCCCACCGATTCACGCGGCTAACGCTAGAGCTACGCAGATTCACGCGGCTAACGCTAGAGCCACGCAGATTCACGCGGCTAACACTAGAGCTACGGAGATTTATGCGGTTCACGCCAGAGCCCCGGATGTTCAATCAGACTTAGATAATAATAATGATGATGATAATAATAATAATAACAAACAAAATTGTTAAATGAAAATTATATTTATCACTTTGGACGTTAATAATTAAGATAAAAATATCATGAATATCCATCAGTCCTACGCGTAGTAGGCAAATCATTAGTTATTATAGTTACTTTGAAGCTAATATCAATGATGCTGAAGTTAGTTAACAATTTTTGCAATTTTTATAACAAATAAATCACACTAAAAAAATGCTTCTAAAAATTTTCACTAATAATTTTTTGTTAATTTTTACATGTGAAATTTTTTTATTAAATTTTTTTCATAATAATTTTATTGGTATAAATTTATTAAAAAATTTCTTATAATTGTTAATTTTAGTTTCATTAATATTAAGATTCGATTAATCTACAGGTGAATCGCAACTTGAATAAATTTAATTTAATGTTGAATAATATATCGACATTAAATTATCAATTTATCTATTGGTGCAGTGCTACATGAGTGAAACTATAAGAATGTTGTCTTTTATATCACTACCATAACATCAGTTATTACTTCCATAATAAATTTTTTCTAAAACAAATTTTTCTCACATAAATAGATAACTGTTAAAAATGTATACCATAGTAAAATTTTATCGCGTTAAAAATTTCATAAGGGAGTATAAAAATTATATATCCTTATGGCACCCGGGAACCATAAGGGCATATAATAAAAAAAAATCTGTTTTTTTCTCTAGCTCCAAAAAAAATTTGTTGTTCGGATAAAATTTTTTTTTGCAATTCTGCACGTTATATTAAAAAATATGTTGATTTCTGAAAAAAAAATTTTTTTTTATACGCCCTTATGGTTCCCAGGACCCACTTCGGATGCAATAAGGGCCTATGAAAAAATTTTTTTTTGGTAACCAACGTATTTATTTATGCAATGTGCAAAAATACAAAAAAAATTTTTTTTCTAAACTAAAAATTTTTTTTGGACTTAAAGAAAAAAACAGAATTTTTATTATACGCCCATATGGCTTTTCACTGGTACCTTTTGCGGGTATATACCTTTATGGCATCTGAAACGCGTTATATTACTATTATAATATTATTATTATTGAAGTAGTTATTAATGTGACAACCCTGTTGAAAATCTCCAGTAAGATCCCATCAAAAGCGACAAAAGCCACTTAAAAACCAATAAAATTTATGGGTTTCTAAGTGGCTTTTGTCGCTTTTGATGGGATCCTATTGGAAATTTTAAACAGGGAATGTTTATTTTAAAAAAAATTTATCAAATTATAAATAACTCATGTTATTGATGATATAGACAATTCAACATTAATATAGCTTCATATGTGGTGAATTTTTTATTATACACCTTTTAATATCAGCATTTTTATTTTAAATAATTACTAATTATTGTATTTTGTAAGTTTTAGGTCCTATACAATGCTATAAAAAAAAATAATCTGGATATATTTTCACTACATAAATCGATGGTCGAATTATAAATAAAAATTATCACTATATGACTTATGACACCCAACATCAGAGAGCATTTCATATTAAAAAACCTAGCTTACGGAATACGCACTGATAGAAGGATTTGTTTATAGTTAAAAATATTTGTTAATATTTAACAAATCATTTATTAGAGCCCACATACAATTTTGTCCCCTCTTAGCTAACCATGCAGGATTTTAGAAACGCCGTCTGCAGTCACGGTGGATCTGATGATAAAGAGCAAGGACAGTTATTCTTCAATGTAACAGTCGGTAATTTGTGAATCTTAAAAAAGTAATACTTATTCCCACGCATAGATGTCAGTATCAATGATTACTCCGATAATTGGGAAGACGTCTATTACCTGTAAACCAATGAGTTAGATTACCGGTGACTTAGATCCCGATTACCTAGATTTCCATAACCCAGAATGGGATTACCCAAATTATCAATGACGTAGAATTCCAATGGAGTAGATTACCGATTACCTAGAATCCCGATTACTTAGAATCTGATTGCCTAGAAATTTTATTGGATATAATTCCGATTACACTGAAATCCGATTGCCTATAATTCTGATAACTTACAATCCCTATGGCATAGATTTCTTATGCCTTGACAAAAAAAAGTTAATTTGAATAGATGGCAGAAGATTATTTTATTTAATTTATATATTGTTTTATTTAATATTTGTATTCACTAGCACCTGATAAATATTATTGTGATAAATAATCAACTTTATTTAATTATTTTGACCACTTGTGACTCCGTCGTCCCCTTTCCAATTCGCTGGAAGTTTTTTTTATTCTTTTCTACCCTATAAAAGATTTTTTTTACTCGACGGGCAGAAAGCGTCAACTTTCGGCCCGCTGCGCTAAATGAAGTTGCCCCTTTCTGCCTTCGTCGAGCAAAAAAATAGTATATACTCCACGGGAAGTAAATAAGAAAGATTACATGTGATCTGAGACATTTCTTATTTTACTTCACTAGGTGTGTAATATACTATTTAATTAAATAAAACAAATCGACTCTAACAAATAAATTAATATAATTGTTAAATTATAAATTTTTAGATAATTGATTTTAAAGAACATTTTATTTCTTTAATTAAAATAAAATTGCAAGTGTCAATCAACTATGCCAGTGTCAATAACTGGGTCTTTTACCTTAATTGTGTCAAAAAAATAAAATAAAATTCTTGTTTTCAATGTCTTGCGTAAAGAATTTTTTAACATATCCAGAGAAAATATGTACATATATCCGTAGTATAAATAATATATTTGGAGATTAAGAAAAAGGAAACTCATGGAATTCATAGGGTACACTATACAGAAGATTTCTAGACCCATAATCGATAAATCAACCCCATGGACACCGAGTAACAGCCCCATAAAAGGCGTTTTTTGACTAAAATTTTACTTTAAAAAATTCCATTCTCGGTGTCCACTGGAGATTAAGAAAGAAAACTCGTGGAAATCACAGAGTACACTATACAAAAGATTTCCAGTTCTATAATCGATCAATCAACCCCATGGATACCGAGTAACAGTCCCATAGAAGGCGTTTTTCGACTTATTTGTCAAAAATTTGTCACTAAAAAATTCAGTCCTTGGTGTCCAATGGAGATTAAGAAAGGAAACTTTTGGAAATCATAGAGTACACACTACACAAGATTTCCAGGCCCACAATCGATCGATCAACCTCATAGACACCTAGTAACAGCCCCATAGAAGGCGTTTTTTGACTAACGACTAAAATTTGAATTTAAAAAATTCCATTCTTGGTGTCCACTGGAGAGTAAGGAACAAAACTCATGGAAATCATAGAGTAGACTCTACAAAAAATTTCTAGATCTATATTTCATCGATCCATGCCCTGGACACTGAGTAATAGCCCTACAAGAGGCAAAATTTTACCTATTTGACAGGAAGTTTGTAACGGGTGGTTTAATTCCCGCTCATTTGGCCCTTAGTAAAATTTAACAACAACAATATATTCAACAATTGACTCTAAGATTTACCAGGGCGCCACCAGGATTATTTTCTCGGTTCCTGGAACCGGAAACCAGAGCTGATTCTATTAATCTACAGGGAAGAGAGAGTTGGGGGAAGGTGGTTCTGAAAATGAATAAATTTTTATTTAACAACGGTACCAAAATTTATTAACAAAAGAATTTAACAACTCGTGCGCTTGCACGTACACACACTCACTTACAACTAACTCACTTAATGCTACAACTTATTACTACTCTCCTCAACTCCACGCTACCGCTTTGTCACCCCGCAAAGAGACTAATCGTATGCAAAGGCTCGTTAACTCGGCTCACGAAAGTAGTCGACCCAGTGACTAAACGTAGACCGATGTCCTCCCGTGAGCTTACAAAAAAATTTACTTAATCCCACAGTACCCTCTTATGGAGCGACTATACTGTGGTTGCTACCTTACTACCGCTGTACCCCACTTGGCGTCTATACAACGGCTTCTAATTCGGCTCACGAAAGTAGTCGACCCAGTGACTAAACGTAGACCGATGTCCTCCCGCGAGCTTACAAAAAAATTTACTTAATCCCACAGTACCCTCTTATGGAGCGACTATACCGTGGTTTCTACCTTACTACCGCTGTACCCCACTTGGCGTCTATACAACGGCTTCTAATTCGGCTCACGAAAGTAGTCGACCCAGTGACTAAACGTAGACCGATGTCCTCCCGCGAGCTTACAAAAAAATTTACTTAATCCCACAGTACCCTTTTATGGAGCGACTATACTGTGGTTTCTACCTTACTACCGCTGTACCCCACTTGGCGTCTATACAACGGCTTCTACGCCAGCGAAACACCTCGCAAAGAGACTAATCGTATGCGAAGGAACGCTGGTAGCACTCACCCACTCACAACCCACTCTTCTCCACACACACCGACTCTACTTTACTTTTGACTAATTAAAATTTTACAAAATTAACTCCAAAAATTTACAACGTTGATTTTATCACTAAAATTCCTTCAGTCATTAGCTCGAGATTAAAATCGTAAACAATTTTCACAATTAATAATTACTACTTAAAATTTCCGACTTAAAAATCGACGCCTAAACTTATTTCAAAATTACCACGAGTTTAATACTCAGTACATTGTATAATCCTCAGAATATTCTCTATAAAATTAACTAAATTTCTCGGACGTAATCCACACAATAAATAGTTTTATAACAATTTCTACCGGAATAATGGTATTAAATTTTACTTATTATAATTTTCACAGGCTTCAATTTCAATATAAGATTCAACCGCCTGAAATTTCCGACTAGACAACTATTATTATTGTTATTGTCGACTGGATAATTAATTAACAACAATTTTATATCGATGTAAAAATAAATTCCGAAAATCATCCGCGGTTATTTCAATTTCTAATTTCGTCGCAATTTTCTCAATACTTAATTTTCCAATAATAATTTTTAGTCTTCCATAGTTCAATATATAAATAACCACGTGAGAATTTTTCGATTTATAAATAATTAATAAAACAATTTGTCTCAATATAAAATAAATTCACGAAAAATTATCCACGGGTTAATTCGATCTCAATTGCGTCGAAACTCAGTAGCCGATTCTCACATAGAATTATATTGAAAATAAATAATACTTTTTTTTGTAACAAATAATATTAATAAATGATAATTCAATCGTTATAATTTATAATAATAGTCCAGTTGTTAATATTGTAAATTTACTGCACACAAAATTCTCAAGGAATTTGCGCGCTCAAAATAGACTCCGTTGTTCGTTACAGCGTACTAAGCTCGACCTCGGGTACCAAAGCTTGACCAGTCATTGAGTTGCTGATTGGAATAATTCTCGATGTTCAGAAAGTGAGTAAATTTGATTAATCCAAAGATGAATTTAATTTAGCCAATCTTAAGATGTTAATAATTATTAACCAGCTGAATTAACAATTTAGATACTCACGACCTAAACCCAGGAGGGTCTAGAACATTCCTCCGGGTGTAAAATCCCCAGGAGGAATTGTTCACAAGCTAACTGAAATTAAATTGATTAAAATAATTAGTATTATTAAGCAAAATTATTAAACAAATTGAATTATCCAAACTTGAATAAATAAAATGAGAAGTAGTGTGATTGATGAGACGGAGTATATGGCCCCAAGGCTCATCATTACCAAAGTCCAATACCTGGTGTAAAATTTGGTTGAAGAAACTCTATGGTTGATACTCGCTTCCTTCTTTTTGAGGACTTCTTGATGTTACTCGTTCCAACACTTTACTACTTCTCCAGGACACCATGCATGGCTCGTCTATATAACGACCCCAAAAATACCCCCCTCCTGCTCCCTCTCTAGGCCCGAAGATCGATGCGCTCAAATGCTAGTCGAAAAGTTATCGATCATCTGGCGACTGCCTATCGATTAA